>NC_052147.1:225607322-225907322 GCF_902713615.1 Scyliorhinus canicula
TATCTCCTCAGCCCAGTGACTCACATGTCATTTCCATACAGAGCATAATACATATTGTTCAAACACATCAGAGGTTGCCTATGGAAAAGATTGGGCTCAACCATCATGAAGAGCTGTCAAGTGGAAGCACTGCCCCATGGAGCCTAAGTTGTTCGAAACTACGACAACAACTTCACACCTTCCTTCCTTACTAAGTAGCGACGAGGCCACTTAAATTTTGAACGTGGTGCTGTTTTCAGTATCCATAATGATAATAATCTTTATTGTCACAATAAGGCTTACATTAACACTGCAATGAAATTACTGTGAAAAGCCCCTACTCGCCACATTCCGGCACCTGTTCAGGTACACAGCAGGAGAATTCAGAATGTCCAAATTACCTAATAGCATGTATTTAGGAACTTGTGGGAGGAAACCAGAGAACCAGGAGGCAACCCACGCAGACACTGGGAGAACATGCAGACTCCGCAGACACAGAATCCCAAGCCGGGAATTGAACCTAGGACCCTGGCACTGTGAAGCCATTGTGCTAACCACTATGCTATCTGATGCATTATCAATTACGACGAGACGAGAGTGGAGAGTAATTGAGGCTTTATTACGCAGAGATGTGGAACCTCCCGCAGCTGCTGCCGAAATAGCTGCAGCTCGGAGAGCCCACACATTTATACTCCACTACTGGGCGGAGCCAGAAGGCAGCGATCTACCCCCGTACCTGTAGTACAGGGGCCTTACCATAATACGCTCATATGCAGTATATAATACAGTGGTGACTACCACATTACCATGCTGCCCACAATTTTGGATGCTCAAATTCCATGCTTACATTTTAGGACGATTTATGTAAAAGTGATTCCCATTCAACGCTGGAAGCATGTACAAAGATAAATAATAGATAGACCTCAAGACATGTGAAGATAGATCACCGTGAGGTACAAAGGTTAGACAATGGGAATTTGATTCACAGTGGGCTAACACGAGGGTTAAAAAGTTGCAAGTGAGTTATGGCTAGTGACGCATGTAGGATATAAATTATGTCCAACAGGACTTCATATTTTCTAATATTGCTGTTAATATATTGTGGTGTTGCCTCAGGATTGTTAGAGATTTCGAATTTTGTTTCTGATGTTTTCTCTGGTTCTGTTGAAGCCTAACTGTGAAAGCAGTTAATTCATCCATCACACTAACACAGAGCATACATTGAAGAAATGAATCATATAGATGTATGTGGTGAAAGGATTACACATAATAATACTGAAGGCCGAGGTCTCACAGATGTATTTAGATTCCTATGATTCTGACAATAACTTGGAGATGAACTGGGAGCAGGTGTTCCAAATTTCATGGGCAATCTGGAAATTAGTTTTTAATGCCTAATGGCCTTGTATTAAAAAAAAATTGTTATTGAAGACATTTTTCATCATAACAAAATACCACACCATACCTCCAATAATAAATATACAAACAAAATTTAGAGCAGCACAGTAGCACAAGTGGATGGCACTGTGACTTCACAGCGCCAGGGTACCAGGTTTGACCCCCCGCTGGGTCACTGTCTGTGCGGAGTCTGCACGTTCTCCCCGTGTGTGCGTGGGTTTCTTCCGGGTGCTCCGGTTTCCTCCCAAAGTCCAAAGAGGTGCAGGTTAGGTGGATTGGTCATAATAAATTGCCCTTAGTGACCAAAAAGGTTAGGAGGGGTTATTGGGTTACAGGGATAGGGTGGAAGTGAGGGCTTCAGTGGATCGGTGCAAGCCCGATGGGCCGAATGGCCTCCTTTTGCACTGTATGTTGATGTAATAACTGCCATCTTGAGTAGAACCCTTTTACCAACCCCCATGATGTACCTGACATTCTCCAGATATAGCGGTTCCATTAGGCCACCTAACCAGGCCAAGATGATGGGTAGAGTAGGAGATCTCCACCAAAGCAGGGGCTACCAAAGAGGCAAAGGCGAAGACATCCACCTTCACCCCCCCCCCCCCCCCTCTGCAACACCAGCGAGTCTGAAACCCCGATAATGGCCACCAGTTGCCAAGGTTCCAGATTGATGTCAAGAATCTCTGACATGGTATTAAAGGACACCAAAAAGCTTTCAAGTTTAGGACACGGCCAGAATGAATGAAAATGAAAATCGCTTATTGTCACGAATAGGCTTCAATTAAGTTACTGTGAAAACCCCTAGTCGCCACATTCCGGTGCCTGTCCAGGGAGGCTGGTACGGGAATTGAACCGTGCTGCTGGCCTGCCTTGGTCTTCTTTAAAAGCCAGCGATTTAGCCCAGTGTGCTAAACATGTTGGTATGATTCCTCGGCCCCCGAGAACAACATTTGCACCTACCCTCCACCCTGGAGAAAACAACACATTCTTGGCTACACCCTATAAACCAGCACAGGAGGAGGTAGAGTTGACCATGGAACAGCCTCACTCCACACCCCCAATCCAAAACTGGACATAGCTCTCCTCCCATGTCTTCTTCACTTCATCCAACGGAACCTGCTCCGCTGACAGGATCTGGCCTTAAATGTCCGAAATCTTCCCCTCACTTGCATTGGCCAGAGATAAGATCCTATTCAAGAGAGAGGACAGAGGTGCAAAGGGAAATGAAGAAAATACTTTGGGCAAGAAATTGCGAACCTGAAAATATCTAACTAAATTAGTCCACGGGAGTTGGAATTTACCCAACAGCTCCTCAAAACTGTCAAACGTACCCTCCACATGCAGGTCCCCTAACCTCTCCAGACCTTCCTCCCCCCTTGGCTTGAATGTTGAAACCAAACCCTACAAATAGGGGCTAACCACAACATGGAGCCAAGCTCAAAATGTTGGCTTCAATTCCTCAGAATGAACACCAGAATCGGACTTGAGGTAAATTTTGTAGGGGAAAACGGAAGCAGGCAGTTACCAATGCCCCCAGGCTAGAACTACTACAAGAGTTCACCCTCCACTTCCCCCCAGATGGACTTTGTCTCCTTGAGCCACCCCAGTACTATTTCAATATTTAGCTCAGTAATAAAATAACTGTGGTAGTCACCACTGATGTATATATTAGGAGATGTGTGGTAAAGCCCTGTACTACAGGTACGGGGGTAGTTCCCTGCCTGCTGGCTCCACCCAGTATGCAGAGTATAAATATGTGTGCTCCTCGTACAGCAGCCATTTCGCCAGCTACTGTAGGTGGCCACATATCTTAGTGTATTAAAGCTTCGATTGCATTCAACTCTCGTCTTTGTGTAATTGATCGTGCATCAATTTAATACACTAAAGTTTACAGAAGACGGACCTCCGCATCAAGCTGGATCGTGTGCAGCTGGATCCGCAATCAGGCAACGCCAAAGCTTTGAACATTGGCTAGCCTGTTTCGAAGCTTACATCAGGTCTGCACCAGACCCAATTCCGGAAGCTCATAAGATTCAGATCCTCCACATGTGGCTGAGCTCCAATGTCTTTCCGCTTATCCAGGATGCGCCGACTTACGTCGACGCCATGGCACTACTGAAAGAAAACTACGCTCAGCGGACTAACACGCTTTACGCCAGGCACCTCCTCTCCACTTGTAGTCAACTCCCTGGTGAGTCAGTAGAAGATTTCTGGCATGCTCTAATTCCCCTAGTCAGAGACTGTGACTGTCAGGCCGTCACAGCCACGGAACATTCAAACTTGCTTATGAGGGACGCTTTTGTTACGGGGATAGAGTCAAATTACATCTGCCAGCGCCTTTTAGAAGGGGCCACACTCGACCTCGCAGCAACCAAAAAGCTTACGCTCTCACTGACGATCCCCACGCGCAACATCAAGGCCAACACCTCCTGCCGCACAGCCCCCTCCTATGCATCGTGGACTCCGCAGATGGCCACCCCATCGGGGATCCCACTCAGCCAACCCCACGCCTGTGCCATGCGCCCGCCAACCAACCCCGGGGGCCCCAGATGTTACTTCTGTGGGCAGCCAAAACACTCCCGACAACGCTGCCCGGCCCGGAGCGCCTTTGTAAGGCCTGCGGCAAGAAGGGGCACTTTGCTGCGGTGTGCCAGGCCCGCTCAGTCGCCGCTATTGTTCTGACCCCCCCCCCCCCATCGTACGGCCAGTGGGTGCCGCCATCTTCCCCTCCTCGGACTACGCATGGCCAGTGGGCGCCGCCATCTTCCCCTTCTCAGACCACCTGTGGCCCATGGCGGCTGCCATCTTGTCCTCCCCAGGAGCATCAAGTGCCGCTATCTTGTCTCCCCCACGGCACGTGCAGCCCGTGGGCGCCGCCATCGTACCAGGGCCCATGCCCCCCAGGCACCCCATCGTCTGCCACAATTGACCAGTCTCGCCCACACAACCTAGCAACTACAAACGTCTCTACAAACGTGAAAATCGATGGGCACGAGATCTCCTGTCTGCTGGACTCCGGGAGCATCGAGAGCTTCATTGATCCTGATACGGTAAGGCGCTGCTCCCCGCCAATCAGAGAATCTCCCTGGACTCCGGGTCCCACTCCATGGTGATCCAGGGGTACTGCATAGCCACTCTCACTGTCCAGGGCATGGGGTGTATCGGCTTCCGCCTCTACATCCTCCCCAACCTCTGCGCTGCCTTACTACTCGGCCTGGACTTCCAGTGCAACCTCCAGAGCCTACCATTGAAATTCAGCGGGTCCCGACCACCCCTTACTGTGTGCGGCCTCTTGATCCTAAAGGTCGACCCACCTTCCCTGATTGCAAACTTAACCCCAGATTGCAAACCCGTCGCCACCAGGAGCAGACGGAACAGTGTACAGAATAGGACCTTCATCAGGTCCGAAGTCCAGTGACTGCGTCGGGAAGGCATCATCGAGGCCAGCAACAGCCCCTGGAGAGCCCAAGTGGTAGTGGTGAAAACTGTGGAGAAATACAGAATGGTCGTGGATTACAGCCAGACCATCAATCGCTACATGCAGCTTCACGCGTACCCCTTCCCACGCATATCTGATATGGTCAATCAGATTGCACAGTACCGGGTCTTCCCAACTGTGGACCGAAAATCCGCCTACCACCAGCTCCCCATCTGTAAGGCAGACCGCCCATATACTGCCTTCGAGGCAGATGGCTGCCTCTACCACTTTCTCAGGGTTCCCTTCGGCGTCACCAACGGGGTCTTGGCTTTCCAATGGGAAATGGACTGAATGGTCGACCGGTACGAGCCGCGGGCCACCTTCCCGTACCTTGGCAATGTCACCATCTGCGGCCATGATCAGCAGGACCATGACGTCAACCTTGCCAAATTTTTCCGCACCGCCACTCTCCTCAACCAAACTGACAAGGAGAAGTGTGTGTTCATCACAAACCGCTTAGCCATCCTCGGCTATGTGGTCCAGAACGGAGTTCTGGGGCCCGATCCCGACCGCATGCGCCCCTTCATGGAACTCCCCCTTCCCCACTGCTCCAAGGCCCTCAAACGTTGCCTGGGGTTCTTTTCTTACTACGCATAGTGGGTCCCAAATTATGCGGACAAGGCCCGCCCACTCATCCAATCCACTCTTTTTCCCCTAACGGCCGAGGCTCACCAGACCTTCAACCGTATTAAGGCTGACATCGCCAATGCACGCAGTCGACGGACGTTACCATTTCAAGTCGAGAGCGATGTATCAGACGGCGCTCTAGCCGCCACCATCAACCAGGCAGGCAGGCCCGTGGCATTCTTTTCACGAACCCTTCATGCCTCCGAAATTCGGCACTCCTCCGTCGAAAAAGGCCCAAGCGATTGTTGAAGCTGTGCGGCATTGGAGGCATAACCTGCCGGCAGGACATTCACTCTCCTCACTGACCAACGGTCGGTAGCTATCATGTTTAACAACACACAGCGGGGCAAGATCAAAAACGATAAAATCTTGAGGTGGAGGATCGAGCTCTCCACTTACAACTATGAGATTTTGTATCACCCCAGTAAGCTCAACGAGCCCCCGATGCCCTTTCCCGAGGTACATGTGCCAGCGCACAGGTGGACCGACTCCGGACCCTGCACGACAATCTTTGTCACCCGGGAGTCACACGTTTGTGCCACTTCATCAAGGCCCGCAACCTGCCCTACTCCGTCGAGGAAGTCAGGGCAATCACCAGAGACTGCCAAGTTTTTGCGGAGTGCAAACCGCACTTCTACCAGCCAAATCGTGCGTGCCTGGTGAAGGCCCCCGCCCCTTTGAACGCCTCAGCGTGGATTTCAAAGGGCCCCTCCCCTCCACTGACCGTAGCACACACTTCCTCAGTGTGGTCGATGAGTACTCCAGATTCCCCTTCGCCATCCCATACCCTGATGCCACCATCATCAAAGCCCTCAACACCATCTTTGCTCTGTTCAGCTTTCCCGCCTACGACCACAGCGACAGGGGATCCTCATTCATGAGCGACGAGCTGCGTCAGTTCCTGCTCAACAAGGGTATCGCCTCGAGCAGGACAAACAGCTATAATCCCCGGGGAAATGGGTAGGTGGAGAGGGAGAATGGGACGGTCTGAAGGGCCGTCCAGCTGGCCCTACGGTCCAGAAATCTCCCGGCCTCCCGCTGGCAGGAAGTCCTCCCAGACGCACTGCACTCCATTCGGTCGCTCCTATGCACTGCAACTAATGACACACCCGATGAACGTCTCTTTGCCTCCCCCAGGAATTCCATTTCCGGGGTGTCGCTCCCGACTTGGCTTGCAGCTCCAGGACCCGAACTCCTCCGTAAGCAGGTATGACTCCACAAGGCGGACCCGTTGGTTGAAAAGGTACAGCTACTCCACGCCAACCCACAGTACGCCAAGATACTGTCTCCCTCAGGGACCAGGCACCAGCAGGTTCCACACACACGCACCCCTCTGGCCCGGCGCCCCTCTCCCCTTCCCTGGCGCACCCAGCTGCAACTCCCGCCCCAGGACAATCCGTCCTCCCCCTGTCCATGCCCGAGGGTGACGAGGATTTTGGCACGCTACCAGAGTTAACGAGGACCAGACCGACACCAGAATCACCGCCACCACTGCGGCGCCCGCAGTGGCAGATCAAGGCTCCGGACCGACTGAACCTGTAACTTGATCGGGACTCTTAAAACATGTTCTCCTCTACCCCGCTGGACTCAGTTTTTTTTCTCTCTGTATTTTAAAACATGTACTTGTATATAGTCTCCACCACCCCCGCCGGACTCAATTTTAACAGGGGGTGAATGTGGTAGTCACCACTAATGTATGTATTAGGTAATTTGTGGTAAGGCCCTGTACTACAAATGTGGGAGTAGTTCCCTGCCTGCTGGCTCCGCCCAGTAGGTGGAGTATAAATATGTGTGCTCCTCGTACAGCAGCCATTTCGCCAGCTGCTGTAGGAGGCCACACATCTTAGTGTATTAAAGCCTCGATTGCATTCAACTCTCGTCTTTGTGTAATTGATCGTACAGTAATAACAAATTAGATAACACAAAGGCACCTGACTGTCTCCGTCACTGAAGACATGCTCTACGAATCCTTGGGGTATTGCTCGCCAAATGAAGGAAGCTATCAATTTGTTGACTCTGACAAAGAAAGATTGGGGGGAAAATGGGGAGACACTGAAAAAGGTATTGAAACTTCGGGAGAACATTTATTTTAACAGTCTGAACCCTGCCTGCCAAAGACAGGGGGGGGTTATCCCATTTCTGCATGTCAGACTTAACCCCATTCACCAGACTAGAACAATTTAATTTATGAAGCGAAGTCAAATTGTGGGCCACCCGGATACCCAAATAATGAAAGCTAGACCTCACAAGGCGAAAAGGCAACATCCCCAGAACAGCTCCTGTCTTTGGGGGATTCACCAGAAAGTATTCGCTCTTGTCCAAATTCAACTTATACTCCAAGAAGGAGCCAAAACTCCAGAGTAAATTCACTGAGCGAGGAAACAATGGACAGGCCTGCCTCGCATCCCTAATCAATTGAAAGAAACCCGAGCTCAAGGCATTTGTGCGACACCTGCGGTGGGGGCTCTGTACAAAATACAAATCCATTATGGGGCTGGATTCTCTGTTTCAGAGACTAGGTTGCTGACGCCAGGACTGAATCGGTGATGTTCTGCAACCAAGGGAGCAGTGCCGGTCTCAGAGAAATTCAGGATCCTTTAATGGGCTAGCACCAGCGCCATGTGGAACTACAGCAATTCCAATCAAAAATGGTGTCCGGACACTGGGGCCAGGTTGGCACTTGAGATGCTGAGAAGCTGCAGCTGCATTTAAGCACTTCACTCCCCACACATGCTCATTCGAGTCACTATCCGAAGAGCGGTACCTCAGTTTGCAGATGCGGAGCTCTAGACCCTCCTGGACGCTGCAAAGGAGAGGGGGGCACTCTGTTCCCTGGGGTGGGAAGGAGGCTGCCATCTGCCACTGTAACAACCAGCCTGGATGCATGAGCGCTGCGGGCCGCACCATCAGGACCGGCCAGCTGCGCCGGAAAAAATAGAGCTCGATAACGTGGCCCTCTCACTTGAAGTCCCAATGATCCTTTGTCCACCTCAGGACTTGTACCTTCTTCTGAAAACAATGGAACCTCACGATGATAGCCGTGATGGCTCGCAGGCACAGGGTTTTTGCCTGAGTGACCAGTGGGCTCGATCCAGCTCAGGAGCAGACGTCGATCCACCCTCCCCCACTATCTTCCCAAACATCTTCGAGATATAGCCCATCAGATTTGGTCCTTCTATTCCCTCTGGCAACCCCATCACTCTAAGATTCTCCAGATCATCCACCTTCACCCCCCCAGTGCTTTATTAACACTGGCCAACATTGCTATTTCAGCTTCCAAGGAGACAATCTGATCGCTGTGCCCCATGAGAGCCGCCTCCACACTTGTAACATGCGCCATTCGCCTTTAGCGTCTCCTCAATCTTCTGCAATGCCGACAGAATAGGATCTAGGGCCTCTTCTATTCCTTTATGGAGATTGTCAGAGACAGCCGCCGCTACTTTTGAAATTGCATGTAAGCATCTCAGCCGTCATTGGAGTGTTCAGAGTCACGGTAGTGGCCTCCGCCATTCTCTTGACGAAGAACCTCGAGAAGCTTCCGAATCCGACAAAGAATTTATATTTGCAGGCTTCCTTGTCCTGGACTTTCTGGACATATCTCTTGTGTGGGAATGCTCTCCAAAACAGCCCAGTAAGCCACTCAGGCCAAAATGTTGTGTAATTTCAAGAAGGAACTAGATATAGCTCCTGGGGCTAAAGGGATCAAGGGACATGGGGGGAAGGTGGGATCCGGGTATTGAACTTGATGATCAGCCATGATCATAATGAATGGCAGACCAGGCTCGAAGGGCGGAAGGGCCTCCTCCTGCTTCTATTTTCTATATACGTTTCTACGCATGTTTCAATCACTACAAAAACGTGAAAAAAGAACGAAACCGGGCGGACCACCTGGCACCAGAAACGACAATGGAAAACCCAGCCCTGTTGGCCCTGCAAAATCCTCCTTCTTAACATCTGGAGGCTTGTGCCAAAGTTGGAAGTTGGACTCCCAGACGAGTCAAGCAACAGCCTGACAACAGTCATACTCACAGAATCGTGCCTCACAGACAATGCCCGAGATACCACTGTCACAATTCCTGGGTATGTCCTGTCTCACCAGAAAGACAGGCCCAACAGAAGTGGCGGCACAGTGGTATACAGTCGGGAGGGAGTTGGTCTGGGAGTCCTCAACATTAACTCTGGACCTCATGAAGTCTCATGGCTTTAGGTAAAACATGAGAAGAAAACATCCTGCTGATTACCACATACCATCCACCATCAGCGGATGAATCAGCACTCTTCCACGTTGAACACCACTTGAAGGAAGCACTGAGGGTAGCAAGGGCACAAAATATGCTCTGGATGGGGGCTTCAATGTCCATCACCAAGATGTGGAGATGCCGTACCAAGAGGGTACGGTAGCACCACCACAGATCGAGCTGGCCGGGTCCTAAAGGACTCACCTGCTGGACTGGGAATGCAGCACGTAGTGAAGGAGCCAACAAGAGGGAAAAGTATACTTGAACTCATCCCCACCAATCTGCCTGCTGCAGGTGCATCTGTCCATGAGAGTAATGGTAGAAGTGACCACTGCACAGTCCTTGCGCAAAGTCCCGTCTTCACATTGAGGATACCCTCCATCATGTTGTGTGGCACTATCACCATGCTAAATGGGATAGACCTCGAACAGAACTAGCAACTCAAGACTGGGCATCCATGAGACTCTGTGGTCCATCAGCAACAGCAGAATTGTATTCAATTACAATCTGCAACCTCATGGTCCGGCATATCCCCCACTCTACCATTACAACCAAGCCAGGGAATCAAACCTAGTTCAGAGAAGTGCAGGAGAGCATGCCAGGAGCAACACGAGGTATTCCTAAAAATGAGGTGTAAACCTGGTGAAGCTACAACACAGGACTACTTGTGTGCCAAACAGCAAGTAATAGTCATAGCGAACTGATTCCACAGCAAACGCATCAAATCTAAGTTCCGCAGTCCTGCCATATCCAGCCGTGAATGGTGGTGAATAATTGAACAACTCACTGGAGGAGTAGGCTCCACAAATATCCCTATCCTCAATGATGGAAGAGCTTAGCACATCTGTGCAAAAGACAAGGCCGAAGCATTCACAACAATCTTCAGCCAGAAGTGCTGAGTGGTCTCATCCAGAGGTCACCAGCATCACAGATATCCGTCTTCAGCCAATACGATTCACTCCACGTGGTATCAAGAAATGGCTGAAGGCACTGGATACTGCAAAGGCTATGGGCCCTGACAATATTCCAGCAATAGTACTGACGAATTGTGCTCCAGAACTTGCTGGACCTCTAGCCAAGCTGTTCCAGTACAGTTGCAACACTGGCATCTCAGATCATCTCAGTTCCAGGACATCGCTGCAGGAATTCCTTGGGGTTGTATCCCAGGCCCAACCATCTTCAGCTGCTTTATCAATGAACTCCCTTCCATCATAAGGTCAGAATTGGGGATGTGTGCAGATCAATGCACAATGTTCAGCACCATTCGCAACACCTCAGATAATGAAGCAGTCCGTGTCCAAATGCAGCAAGACCTGGACAATATCCAAGCTTGGGCTGACAAGTGGCAATTTACATTTGTGCCACACAAGTGGCAGGCAATTGCCGTCTCCTACAAGAGTGGATCTAACCATCACCCCCTGCCATTCAATAGTATTACCATCGCTGAATTATCCACATTGCTGACCTAACCAGCATCCAAGAAATGGTTAATCAGCCCCCCCCCCCCCCACCTCCAAAATAGGTTGTTCTTTTCTTTGCTCATTAGTTACTCCACGCCGATGCAGATGTGGGTGTAATTCTCTGCTCCTGTCTCACCCAGCCTGAGTGAGGAAGGCTGGGTGAGGTAAGGGCTTGAAATTTAACTATGGGTAAGTCCATTCAGAGTGGCAATCCACTGAAGATTGCCATTCTGTGAAGTTACGAGCCACAATCATCTTTATAATGAAGTATTGTAATTTTTTATTTTGCCAGTGTTATTTACTTCATTTTATCTTTCATCGGGTCTTCTTGAATGCAACAACAATCCATGAACCTTGGCAACGATAAATCTTCAGAGGAGCTAATTTGTTCTGAAATGGCACCATTATAGAACTCACGATTTACCAGGCAGCTGTTTAAATACACATACTTTGACGGGACCAGTTAAACAGATAGTTGGGTTTTTTAATGTGCTGACTTACAGCTCACAAATGAACAAGAGCAGAAAGCAGTGGTAGGGACAGCCATGGAGAGTTTGATTCAAAGGCGACAGACCTTTCCAAGCTCTGCTCAGTTTGGCAATAATTGCCAGGAGCTGCTGATAAAAAGGATAGTCATTTAGGAACAGCAGAGGAGGAAAACATTTACTGACGGGTCTTCTAAACACACTGAAAAGGGAATGGAACAAACTGACTAAAGCAATGTGACAATGCCTACTCACACAGATAGAGTGGCTGACGCTGTAGGACATCAAATGCGGAAATCAAATGAGTCCTTGATCATGACTGCTCACACATTGGATGACAAACATATCTGGCACCTTTAATAGGATGATGGATACCTTGGCTTTCCAGTGCCACATTGATTTGCACCAAGCTGCATTCCAGCACAGCTGTGTGGCTGGTCCATGAGATAGATTGTGGTGATAGCGACATAAAAGTGGATATTTTCGCATGTTTCTCAAAGCTCACAGACAATACTCAACATGCAGGCAGTCTCCTATCCCGCTGCACAGGTATAGGTGGAGCAATCTTTGGCAGGACTGCCATTGGCTGCAAACCACGAGTGACACAGCAAAGAGCATCACAACAGTCTTACAGTAGAGATCGGAGCAGCCTGCCTCAACCATGGGGGTTGCACCATGTCGGAGAAGAAAGCAGTCGGAGAAGAAAGAGGTCAACCTTTGGAAAGGTCAGCATTTGCTTTATAGTTGCACACAAGGATGTGCACATGGGTGTAAGAGAGAGTGTTATGTTGTTCTTAGTCGAGGCATATACATTTTATTCGCCTGCGCTAGTCTCACATCTTGCTCATCCTTATTGGAAGGGTGATGTTGTACCGTGAGAATATGGCGAGGCAGTGTTAAATTACAACGGTGATTTATTTAACAAAGGAAGAACTTTATGTTTCAAATCGACACAGCTCCAACACAGGACTAGTTCCCTCGATTCCCAGATTTACGCTGATGAATTCTTAGTGTCCGGGTCTGCTTGTCGGCATCAGATAGGCTCAGATTCCCATGCTCTGTCCCTATAGGCTATGGGCAGGTCACATGGTCCACAAAGGATTGCATGTTAAAGGAGCCACGCTACCACAGGTGATAAATCAGCAAAACAAAGGAACTGGTCATTGACTTCAGGAAGATAAGTATCATACACAGCCCTGCATCAATGGTGCTGAGATGGAGATGGTTGACAGCTTCAAATTTCTAGGTGTGCACACCACCAACAATCAGTCCTGGTCCACCCATGTCGACGCTACGACCAAGAAAGCACACCAGCGCCTATGCTTCCCCAGGAAATTAAGGAAATTTGGCATGTCCACATTGACACTCACCAATTTTTACAGATGCACCGTAGAAAGTATCTATCCTATCTGGCTGCATCGCAGCATGGTATGGCAAATGCTCGGCCCAAGACCGTAAGAAACTACAGAGTTGTGAACACAGCCCAGTCCATCACTCAAACCTGTCTCCGATCCATTGACTCTGTCTACACCTCCTGCTGCCTTGGGAAAGCAGACAGCATAATGAAAGACCCCTCCCACCCGGGTTGTTCTCACTTCCAACTTCTTCCATAGGGCAGGAGATACAAAAGTCTCAGAACACGCAGTCAGGTTCAAAAACAGCTTCTTCCTCACTGTAACCAGACTCCTAAGTGACCATCTTACGTACTGAACTGATCTCTTCACACATCTTCTTAATTGAGTAGTACTACACTCATTATGCTCACCTGATGCCTGTGCCTATGCATTTACATTGTGTATTTATGTATGTCCTATGTTTTTTCATGGATGGAATGATCTGTCTGGACTGTGCGCAGAACAATTATTTTTACTATATATTGATGCATGTGACAATAAATCAAATCAGATCAAATCAGTCACCTTTTAACTTGTTTGATGACGAAATGGAAGACATGAATTGATGGGAACCAATGGGAGGATATGCAATTAGTCATCAGATGCTTTTTCCAATGCTTTACAGGATTTGGGCATCACTAGCAAAGTCAGCATTTGTTGCCCAACCCTTATTAATTCAGAGAAGGTGTTGGTGAGTTGCCTTCTTGAACTGTTGCAGTCTACGTGGTGTGGGTACCTTCACTGCGCTGTTAGGGAGGGACTGCCAGGATTTTGACCAACAACATTTACGGAATGAAGATACAGGCCAGGATTTTAAGGGCTGGTTTAGCTCACTCGGCTAAATCGCTGGCTTTTAAAGCAGACCAAGCAGGCCAGCAGCACGGTTCGATTCCCGTACCAGCCTCCCCAGACAGGTGCCGGAATGTGGCGACTAGGGGCTTTTCACAGTAACTTCATTGAAGCCTACTCGTGACAATAATCGATTTTCATTTTTCATTTTTCATTTTCTGGTCCCACCCCATGCCGGAACAAAAATTCATGGCTATGGTTCCAAATCAAGATGGTGTGTGGCTTGGAGAGGAACTTACAGTTGGTGGTGTTCCCATGCATCTGCTGCCCTTGTTCTCGGAAGAGGTCGTGGGTTTGGACTGTTGTTGATGGAGCCTTAGTCAGTTGCTGCAGTGCATTTTGTAGAATGGACACATTACTGCCACTGTGCATCAGTGATGGAGGGAATTAATGTTTAAGTTGTTGGATGGGGTGCCAATCAAGCAGGTTACTTTGTCCTGAATGATGTTGAACTTCTTGAGAGTTTTTGGAGCTGCACTCATTCAGGCAAGTGGAGAATTTTATATCACATTCCTGACTTGAGCTTGTAGATGGTGGACAGGCTTTGGGGAGCCAGGAGATGAGTTTCTTGCCACAGAATTCCCAGCTGCTGATCCATATTGTAGCCACAGTATTTATATGGTTGGGTCAGTTCAGTTTCTGGTCAATGGTAATCCCCAGGATGTTGACAGTGGGGGTTCGGCAATGATAATTCCATTGAATGTCAAGGGGAGATAGTTAGATTCTCTCTTGTTGGAGATGGCCATTGCCTAGTAATTGTGCAGTGTGAATATTACTTGCCACTAACTTTAAAATAAAATAAAAAATCTAATTAAGGGGCTAGGTAGCATGGCCAATTCACCTACCCTGCACATCTTTGGGTTGTGGGGGTGAGACCAATGCAGGCATGGGGATAATGTGCAAACTCCACACGGAGAGTGACCCGGGATTGGGATCGATCCCAGGTCCTCGGCACTGTGGGCCAGCAGTGCTAATCACTGCGCCGTCGTGCCGCCTGATAATTGCCAATTATCAGCTCAAGTATGAATATTATCCATGTCTTGCTGCACATGGAAACAGACTGCTTTATTGAGTTGCAAATCATCAGTGAACATCCCCACTTCTGTCCTTATGATGGAGGGAAGGTAAATGATGAAACAGTTGAAGGTGGTAAGGCCTAATACACTACCCTGATGAACTCCTGCAGTGATGACCTGGGACTGAGATGACAGGCCTCCAAAGCCTTTAGGCTCATATGAATCCAACCAATGGAGAGTTTTCACCCTGACTCCTATTGAGTTCAGTTTATCTTGGGATCCTTAATGCTGTTCTTGATCAGCTCTTTTGTCCATGTTTGGACCAAGCCCAAAATAAGGTTAGGAGCTAAGTGGCTCTGACACAGCCCAACTTGAACATCAGTGAATAGGTTATTGCTGCGTAGTGCTGCTTGACAGAACTGTCGGCGAAACCTTCACTTATGTTGCTGATGGTCAAGAGTAGATTGATGGGATGGTAGGACTTGTAGGAATTTGCCTTGTGTTGGTAGCATGATACTGGTGCTGGGGACTGGGATGGCAGGGGGGGGGAGGTGCGGGGGGTGCGGTGGGGGGTGGAGGACAGGGCATGGGATTATTGGCTGCTTCATGTGGTTTGACACTAGTCCACTGCTGCAATCTAAGTGATCCTTGCTTGTTTACTCACTTATTTGTATCGAAGTAATAAGCTTTGTACTAGACTTCCTGGAAGTGATTCAATCAGTTGGCACTGCATTGCCTTCATCATCTTCCTCCTCACCAGTCTTATTCCTCTTCCTCAGAATAAATGGGTGGGTGAGGTGTGTTCAAAACCTTGTTCGTCCTGCAGGTTCTGATCTCACTGCTGCACAATGTTGCGTACCATGACCATTCTCAAGATGCTGGCTGGTGTGTACTGAAGGACGTCTCCAGACCTTTAGTGATTTTTGGAATTTTGTGTTGGGTTTCTTAAGAATTTTATCAGCCAAGTTTGAACTGGATATTCTGTGTCTCGTTGTCTGCTTGTGGGTCCAAAAACATCAAGAGAGCTCAGCAAGCTGCAGTTCAAAAACATTATAGCAGTTCCCCGGAATCTTGCATGAACCTGCAGAAATATCTTTTTGTGGTTACAGATCAGTTGAACATTGGTGCAGGTGAAGACCATGCAGTTCATAAATACTGTGATTTGAACTAATGGTGTGCAGATCTGCATCACTCTGAAGCCAGTAAGATATGGAAACCTGCGTATCCACTCTTTCTAACTTGTGTCTTTGGAGATAAAGTCCACATAATTGCAACCTCTGGTGAGCAAGCTATCAGTTATCTGTCCTTTGCATTTGTGGGTCATTAGTTGGGAGATCCTGAGACATGTCTCCTGCCCTGGAATGATCTGAATGCAAAAATATTAAGGGTGATGGTCACATTGACAGCCTCGGATGATGCATGGTCACCAGGTCCAGCAGGGAGCCAGCCTTCTTTGCCAAGGCTAAAGATATCTGACCTTGTACTCAAGATTGACACATAAACTTGGAGAGTCCTGAAGCACCACTATTCAGACAAGTCAGGGACACCAAGCACCTTCCAGTATATTGTATGTCATGGGTTGTGTCTCCTATGAGTTGCCCCCACCCCCGCTTCTTCCTTCACCGTTGCTGTCCTCTTCACTGTTCACTTTCATGTCCTGAACAGTGTGCTCCTCTGGCTACTGCTAGTGGCATTGCTCATGTTATCGCTCGTCTGAAACCCAGTCTAGCCATTCTACGGTAAGCCAAAAACTCAACAAAGTTCAGAACAAAAACACTCAAGAACATACTTTAAAAACACTTCTACCCATTAGTAGGGAGACCACAGATCTCCATTAACAAGAGTGAGAGTCCAGAAGGATGTGTTGCCTGCCCGGTGCCAGGGTTTAGAACATTATGCTCTGGACATGAGAGGAACTTGCAATGGGAAGGGAAATATCCAGTTGTTATGCTCCACATAGGTACCAATGTCATAGTTAGAACTAGGAAAGAGAATCTGGGGAGTACAAGCAGCTAGGAGCTAAATTCTTATGGCTCAAGTGATAATCCAAAAGTAATTATGAAGTTCTGCTTTTTAATTTAGTTCCTAGCTGCTCATAAGAAGCAGAACCTCATAATAATTTTTGGATTATTACCTGAGCCACAAGCAAATTGGCATAAGCAATCAAGGTTATAGAATTAAATGTGTGGCTTAACGATCGGTGTGGGAGAAATGGGTTTTGATTCATGGGGCACTGGCACCAGTACTGAGAAAGGGGAAGCTGGACCATTGGGATGGCTTCACCTGAATCATGCTGGGGCTAGTGTTCTGGTGAGTTGCGTAACTAATGCAGTAGAGAGGGTTTTTAAGTAAATAGTGTGGGCCAGGAATCAATTGAGGAAAATATGATGTTAAAAAGGGAGAGGACAAGGCAAGAAGGCACCCCGTAAGTAGTGATCAGAATTTAATTTCACATTCAGCTTGAGGGAGAGAAAAATGAGTCTAAGCCTAGTGTTTTAAACGTAATAAAGGACACTTATAAGGGTATGAAGACAGAGCTGGCTAAAGAGAACTGGGAAATTAGGTTAAGGATTGGTCAGTAGTATAAGGAGAGATTTCATAATACTCAGCAAAGATACAATCCTGTGAGAAATAAAGATTCTAATGGACACATTGGGCTGGATTCCCCACCCCGCCGCACCCCATTTCTGTTTGACCCTGCCGGTGGGATGGTCCTTTACACTGGCGGGTCAATGGGGTTTCCCATTGTTGGGGCTGCCCCACACCGTCAGGAAACCCCTGGGGTGCCGGCAAAATGGAGCATCCCACCTGTGGTAAATAAGGAATTTAAAGATAATATCAAATTGGAAGAGAAAGTGTACTTTTCCATACATTTTTGTAGCAGCTCAGAAGTTAGGACAGAATGTAAAAAACAGCAAAGAAAAACTAAAAAAGAAATGAAGGAAATTAGAGAATGAGCGAAATCTAGCTAGAAATATAAAAGCAGATAGTGAGAGTTTCTAAAGATATTAAGAAAAGGAAAAATAAGTAAGTAAAGTGAGCATTCATCTTGTAGAGAGTGAGTCTGCAAAATTAATAATGAAAAGTGAGGAAATAGGCGGATAAACTGAACTTATTTTTGTGTCTTTCTTCACGGTAGAGGATAGAAATAACATTCCAGAAATAACAAGTGGTGAAAGGGAGGATTTGAAACTATTATAATCACCAGGGAAAGGGTACCGAGAAGGTAATTAGAACTAAAAACTGATGAGACCCCAGGTCCTGATGGACTTCATCCTAGGGTGGGGCTTCCCCTATTTACAATCCATATTTATGGCTTGGATGAAGGGACCAGATATTTTGTAGCTAAATTAGATAATAACTCAAATATAGGTAGTAAAGCATGTGGTGAAGAGAACATGAGGAGTTTGCCAAGGACATAATTAGATTAAGTGAGTAGGCAAAAATTAGCAAATGTGTGAAAATATGAACTTGTCTATTTTGGCAGGAAAAAGCAACATATTATTTAAATTGAGAGAGATTGCAGAACACTGCGATAAAAGGGATCTGGGTGTCACCTGGTACATGAAATACAGAAAGTTAGCATGCAGGTACAGCAAGTGATTAGGAAGGCAAATGGAATGTTTTTTTTCCTTACCGGGGGAATGGAATATTAAAGTAGGGAGGTTTTGCTGCAGTTGTATAGGGTTTTAGTGTCTTTATTCACGGTAGAGGATAGAAATAACATCCCAGAAATAATAAGTGGTGAAAGGGAGGAATTGAAACTATTAAAATCACCAGGGAAAGGGTACCGAGAAAGTGATTAGAACTAAAAACTGATGAGACCCCAGGTCCTGATGGACTTCATCCTAGGGTGGGGCTTCAACTATTTACAATCCATATTCATGGCTTCCTTATTTAAGGAGGGACATATTTGCATTGCAAGCAGTTACTCGACTGATTCTTGGGATGAGGAATCTGTCTTCTGAGGAAAGGTTATATGGGTTGAGCCTGTATCCATTGGAGTTTAGAAGAATAAGAGATGATCTTATTGTAACATAATCGAATGGCCATATCGCACCTGATTCGATGATACGGCAAGACTGTTAAATCTCGCGAGTCGCCTCTTGTGCGATTATTTCTGAGACTCAGAATGCCTCGCGAGATCCAACAAGGTCGCGTCCGTAACTCAGCTCTTGCATTTGTTAAATTCTGCCCCATTGTATTCTGCATTTACAATATTTATAAAATATTTTTGCACCCTCTTCCCAGATGAATTTATATTATTTTGTCAAGATGTAACTACTTTACCTGATTGCAGATTCTTGTTTTCACTCATTCTTTTTGATTTATTTGATTCTAAAATATATTTTTGCTTTCCTTTACTTCCTGGGAGACGTTCCCATTTTTGATTCTACAGCGACCAACATCAAAACAGGATGCAATTATTCATGGTTTATTCTTGGCTATCCAACTGATCTTTGCTGCACGTTCAGGGTTTAGGATCAAAGTACCACAGGAACACTCAGACCGATACATCTGCAAACATCAGTCCCTCTCAGATCTTCAAAATTACAACCATTTGATCAATTTACCAGTGGAACTATCTGCTTTAATTCCATTTCTTATCTCTTTTTCCTCGATATATTATATATTGTCTGTTCAAATACTTATCCTGTGGTAGTACATAAAAATTTCATCTCAAATAACACCACTTGGCCAGACTTTATCATTAATGGCTTAAACTGTATGAAACACTGGACAAGTTATTTTTCACAATGTTTCCATTATGTGCTTCAGAGTTGTTGGTGGAAAGTTTTCCACTGGGTTGTTCCAGTGCTCATTAGGTCTTGTCCTTCAAAAGATGCAGCTCACATGACGCATCTCTCACTTACCCAGACAGAATTTGTCACAAGTACTCTCACTCCTTTTCTATCTGGTTTCCACGTGTCATAGGTTGTCATGGTGCTCTCTTGGTGTTGTATTTGAACAGAAGGTGGTTGAAAACAGCAGCTCCAATGATTTTATTTGTTCCATGTACACAGATCTATAGTAGCGGCAAATCCCCAGTACTCAACATCCAGATGATACTTTCAACACAAACCCCAGTCACAGTCAGAGGTGTGGGCCTCTGTGAAGGAAATTTTTTGTGGGCATTTCTAACAATAAATAATCAATTCATGGGCATTATTCATGTTTTTCTTTCAGTAATATATTAATATTCTATGTATTCATGACATTATTATAATGACGCAGAGAAGGCAGATGGTAAACGTAATATAGATTTATTTACATATTAACAATGTCAGCATAACACAGCACCTCACTTCCACTGCAATCCTAACTTGGAGGACTTATCTCTCTAGGCCCTGATCTGGGCCTGTTTTGAACCATGCTCATAACGAGCCCAGGTGGTAGGCCTCTGCCCCTTTCCTGGACAGCTCGTACTGCATGAGTCCCATGGGGAGGTCAATGATGCTTCCCCTGATATCAGGGAGGGCGATTATGGCAACACTCGCCGTTTACCAGGGTCCTCGAGGCAAATGCACTGTGGTGCTCCTTGCTCTCATCCCATCCATGGGCCAGCACCGCCCTGATGCCGTTGTTTTGTTATGCTCTTGACGTAGCATGAGCTGCTTCCTTGATGTCCACTCTGACAAAGGAAGGTTCAGACTTGGAGATAGCTTTAACACGTTTTTTAAACTGTTAACAATTCTCCTACTTGGATTCGACTCTCCTGTTACTCCTGCTATAGCTACTCAGACTTACGAACCAGTCTGCTACAATCCACGTGGTGGGTGTGATGTGTTTCAAATCAACCTTGTGTACTCCCTGAGAGTCTCCACTGGAAAGAGGAAGATCATGTGTGCTGTGTCCTTTTATATGGGTTGGTGTAATGTCCTCCTGTGGTCGTGTCACCTCTGTGTGTATCGTGAATGCCCATTGGTCATGTCCTATCTTACTGACCTATTGGTTGAATGTCTGTGTGTCATGTCTCTGGTGCTCCCTCTAGTGTCTAGCTAGCCCATGTGTATTTACATTAACCCCTTGTGTATTTACAGTGATGCATATCACCACATCCCCCCTTTTCTCGTGTTACATATTTTCTGTACAGTGTTAAAGAAAATTGAACAAAAACAGGTAAATAAGTTATTATATGTACAAGTTATAATAACAGTGAGCATTAAACAATAAGTCCAAATCATATGCCTGAGTCCAAAATTCATTAATTATTATGGTCGAGTGTCTTTCTTGTTTGGTTGGTGAGGTGGTAATGTTGATGGTGGCATTGCTTTGTAAACGCCGTCAGTGTCCCTGTGCATAAGGAACCAAGAAGTGGTCAAATCACTTTGTTGTCTGATTTGGGCTCTTTTTTTCTTCCGATGCTTGTGGTAGCAATGTATGCAATCTGTGTCGTCCTGCCATGGTATGTCATTGTACTGAGCTGAGCAGTAACAGTGTCCCACATTTGCAGAGTTGTACCATGTTGTACCAGTCGTAGTTCCATTGGTGTTGTTTTTGTCGTGCTTGTTGTCGACACTGTTGCCTTTGGTACGCTTCTTGTTATCGTCTTTGATGTTTTTGTATTGGTTGGTTTTGTTGCCGTGTTTGCTGCGCTCGAGGAACACACTCTGGATAATACGAGTCCTTCACACAGTTACTCGTGTCAGCTTGCTTTGTGGCATCTGCTGTTTCCTTGAGCGTGCCGTCACTGAGACTGCGGAGCTCCCGTCTGGAGTTATGTCCGGCTTACTTGAATCAGCTTTGGCTTGTCGATGGTCCCCGTCAGGAGTCTGGTCTGTTTCACCTGAGTCGGTTTTGGCTTGTCGATGCTCCCCGTCTGGAGCCCTTTCTGGTTTACCTGTGTCAGCTGAGGTTTCTTGATGCTCCCCATCCAGAGTCATTGCAGGTTCACTTGCAACTTCTGAGGTTTCTTGATGCTCCACGTCTGGAGTCAAAATGCAGGAATGCATTTGCTTGTGGAGAGGCTTGAGCAAATGAGGTTTGAAGTAACGTGGTGTCACCGGAGTGACCAGTAGTCTCACTGCGATTGTCGACTGCCTCTGTACACACTAGCTGAGGTCACGTTGCACATCTTGTATGGGAAGTGGGATGCCATCATCACTTGCTGCACATACAATGGGTAGAGCCTCAGTGTCTTCTTCTTGTTCACTAGAGCATGGTAGACTGTCATAGTCTTCTTGCTGTGCACTTGAGCATGGGAGACTGTCATAGTCTTTCTGTTGTTCACTTGAGCGTGACAGACATGCATTGTCTGCTGATGGTTGCTCAGAGGAGGTTGCTAGACCCTCATGGTCTTGATCATGCAAGGACTGCACTCAGGAGTCTTGCGTTGCTTCTATTGTGGAGACTGTCCACGAGCTAGCTGTGGAGGCTTGTGACACTGGAGTCACTTTCTGTGTGGAGACGTGTAGTTCTCTCGCTGTGGAGTCTTTCATCGCTTTCTGTGTGGAGGCTGGGACCCTTTGTGGTGCGTGGACCACTCTCTGTGTGGAGTCGGGGACTCTTCGCGGTGCGCGGACCACTCTCTGTGTGGCAGCAGGCCGCTCTCTGTGGGCTTGTACCGCTCTCTGTCTCTTGGCGTCAGGCCGCAGCATAATCCTGCACTCACGAGTCGGGATGTCGCATATGCTGGGCTGAAGATTCCCCAATCCGAAGAACTCGTCATTGGGGTCATCAATGTCTAGTTGCGGTTCAGATTTGGTACTGGGGTAGCCACCTCCTAAGGTGAAATCTTTGTTTGAGTCGTTGTCTTCCAAGACCATATCATCACGTTTTGTGTTGGAGCTGGCATTGGGCTCGCGATGGCCAAAGAAGAATTCAAGGTCTTAGTCACAGTCTTCAAGGACTGTATCATCTCTTTGGGCGGTGCTAACTGCTTGTTGCAGGGTTCTGCGGCGGTTACTTTCAGCTACTGGTCGAATTTCAGGTATTGTGCTGTCGTTCCAGGGGAAAGAATCAGGTTTTACGGCTTTAAAACTTTTTTTGTGTGTTTTGGGACATTTCCCCTTTAAGTGGGCGTGGTCCAGGGCCTCTGATATCACGAAGCATGTAACGTCGATTGTAGGAAGCGATTTCGCGTGCGCAAACTGACCTTCCCGTTCTATGCGTTCCACGTGCAACTGCGCATGTGCAGCACCTTTACCAAGATGGCTGCAATTCAAAACTGCAGATTTCTTCAATGGAAAGCCTACCTTCGCCTCGTGGTGAGTTTTGGCCCCTCTTTTACTGTTTTTTCTTGTATGTTCCTTGCAGAATTATTGGAATTTGTCCAGGACTGCCTGGAAATGGCTCTTGTTTTGCCTCTTTGAGTATTTGAAGGCCTGGAAGATTTTAGCTGCTTCTGGAGCCGCGATGGTAAGTAGAAGCTTTATTTTTTCTGCATCTGCCACGCCATCTAGATCGGACGCTACCAGGTAGATCTCGAATCTCTGCCTGAACCAACGCCAGTTTTCACTGAGATTGCCGTGGTACTTGAGCTGCTGTGGAACTGGAATCTTGAACATCATCTTGCCTGGCTGCTGTTGCTGGTTGTCACTGTTTGCTGAGTTGTAACTATATGGATTTAAACAGGTCACTCCTGGATACCATGTTTTGTTATGCTCTTGACGTAGCATAAGCTGCTTCCTTGATGTGCACTCTGACAAAGGAACGTTCAGACTTGGAGATAGTTTTAACACGTTTATTAAACTGTTAACAATTCTCCTACTTGGATTCGACTCCCTTGTTAATCCTGCTATAGCTACTCAGACTTACGAACCAGTCTGCTACAATCCACGTGGTGGGGGTGATGTGTTTCAAATCAACACTGAGAGTCTCCACTGGAAAGAGGAATATCATGTGTGCTGTGTCCTTTATATATGAGTTGGTGTAATGCCCCCCTGTGGTAGTGTCACCTCTGTGTGTCGTGACTGCCCATTGGTCGTGTCCTATCTTATTAACCTATTGGTTGAATGTCTGTGTGTCATGTCTCTGGTGCTCCCTCTAGTGTCTAGCTAGTCTACATGTATTGATATTAACCCCTTGTGTATTTACAGTGATGCATATCGCCACAGCCGTAAGGGGAAGAAGCATCACACATCACAAAATGAGAGTTTTAGTTGCATCATAGTGCGTCAGAAGCCATTCAAACAGAGAAGCCTCTTAATGGTAATGAATGCCTCATCCTGAGAAACGCCCAAGCACCATTCCCGGACCTTCATCAACAGTTCATGGGGTGGAGCCTGTAGAGTGGGCAGGTTGGCGATAAACATCCCATAATATTTAACTAGGTCCAAAAAGGACTGGAGCTCAGTGGTGTTCTGCAGAGTCATGGCCCCTTTATGTGAGGAACTTTATCCTCTCACCGCATGCAGAACGTCATTGTTCACCCGGTAACCCAAATAGGTCAATGCCTTAGCACAGAAAATATGATTACTGCGCTTCAGATGGGCACCCACATGGGCAAAACGCCGGAGCACTTCCTGGAGATACGCCAAATGCTCCTTATCAATGCTCTGCTCCATGGACCCGGTAACCAGTACATCGTACAAATAGACGGCAACTTTCAGCAAGCCCTGCAAGATGTCTTCCAAAAATTGCGGAGGCCAATGAAACCCCAAATGGAAGATGGGTGTATTCAAACTGTCCCTGATGAATATTGATGGTGGCATATTTTCTGGCTTCAGGCTCCACCTGCAAGTACGCCTAGCTCATGTCCAGCTTCGAGAAGGAGCAGTCTCCAGCAAAAGTGGTGTTTAAATCTTCGACCCGGGACATCGGGTACTGGCCCAGCTGCAGTTGACGATGAGCATAAAACCTCCACAAAGCCAGACAGTTTTATTGGGCTTCATCATTGGCACTACAGGCACAGCCGAATCTGTTAACTGAACAGGGCAGATAACCCCTAGATTTTGCAGGTGGAGCAGCTCCTCAGCAACCTTCGGGAGCAGCGTGCATGAGACAGGTCTCACCCTGAAACATTGGGGCAGAGCAGCAGGATCCGCAGAGATATGGTCTCTGGTGGCCGATATTCTACCCAGGCCCTCCTGGAATATCTCGGGACATTTGCCCAGGATGTTGCAGAGACTCCCGGTGCCCATCTGAAAGACCCTTTGTCAGTCGAACTTGAGGACCCTCAGCCAATCTCCAGTAAACAAGTTGGGACCTGGTCCTTGGACCACCACCAAAGGAAGATGGGCTGACTGCTGAGCATCTGTCACTGGCACCACGGTGGTCCCCAACACGATCTTCAATGGTCCCAGATCTGGGCCTGTTTTTAACCTTGCGAATAATGAGCCCCAGGTGGAAGGCCACTGCCCCTTACTTGGGGAGCTCATAGTCCACAAGTCGCATGGGAAGATCAATGAAGCTTCCCTGTGGTACCCGCGGGGGTTATGACAATTATAAATGTATTTTAGCGTCACACATTGAGTGGCCATAGTAATAAAGGAAACTGGTAACAAAAAAAACAATACAACAAATTTTTGAGCAATTTGATTAGTCAAATTTATGCTGTTTGCTGGTTCATGAAATAAGGGGCTGAATTATACGGGGGCATTTGTAACTTGATGACAGGCTGAAAAGTAGGCCTTGAAGTAGCACTTGTTGGCAGCAGGATCTGCTTCACAATTTCACTATAAGGGACCTTCTAATTGATCACCTGTGGGTCCGCTGTCCAATTAGGGATAGTGGTGAGCTCCTGATGCTGCCGGCCTTGTGAATAGGCCAGCAGTTCTTGTGGCCATCTAAAATGGCCGCTCACAAAGGATAAAGGAAATTGTGGTCAAGTCGGGACACAGACAGTGCACAGCCCCTGTGTATTGAGCAAAGGAAAAGCCTGACCGAATTGAAACTTACACCTGTTAAAGGTCAATCACCGATTTCCCCAGGACAATAGACTCAAGTTAAGGAATAGCAACAGTAGCAGACTCCCCGGCGCCACCTCCCCTTATTTGGAAATGCCCAAGCACTTGGAACAAATATGACTAGGATCCGCCCAGCCATCAAGGTACCCGCCCCAAATTGGCCAGTATCGATCAGAGTGATCGAGACCCTATCGATCCATTGGATCCTGAGTTAAACCCGCCCAAAAAGGTGCGAAAGAGAAGAAGGATAAGAGGCCCTGAGCACTGGGGATTGATCTTTTTTGGGACTGGCCTGTGCCCACTCCAATCGTAGCATAACGACCAGCCAAGTTCAAGACCGCTATCGCTACCTGAGAGAGACGAATCGCAGCCGAGACAAACCTGACGATTTCCAGCCGACACACGTGGGGACTCAGATAAAAGACAGAGCCGGTCATCCAGAAGTTAAGTAAAGGTCATCTTAGTTGATAGGTGTAGTTTAATACATAGCCGCGTGTATCATTGCACAGAGAGATAAGTCTTGTGTTTAATAATAAACTATCTTTTGAACTAACGTACTGGTTGTGTGATCATTTGGTCAATACAAGAAACATACTCGCTGCTTGTGGTTTATTAATAGAAGTAGCAACATTCTGAAACCCTGCTGTTACCAAACTCCTGAGTTCCCCTCTTATGGACTGAACTGATTTCTCTACGCATCTTGTCTACTGTAGTAGCACTACATTTCGTATGCTTCACCCAATGTCTATGTCCATGTATTTACATTGTGTATTTATTGTATGTCCGACGTTTCTCATTTATGGAACGATCTGATCTGTCTGAACTGCACGCAAACATTTTTTTTTACCTGTACCTCAGTACACGTGACAGTAAATCTAAATCTAACTCTAACTCTAAACCTCAGTGGCACCAGCTCCCAAGAGGTAACCTGGTGAGATTCACAGTGCCAATGGTCAGGGTGGTGGCATGCTGGGGGTGAGGGACGCAGTTCAATCTGGGAAGCTCATGGAGATTAGTGTGCTTCCTTCCCTCCCTGAAAGGGCCCACTTTGGCCAACGGAGCAGGGAAGCCATCTCCATTTAGCTGGTGGCCTCACTATATGGCAAAATGCTAATGGCACTGTAAAATGGACCCCAACTGGGCCATTAATTATGTAAATTGGCTTCTTGATTCTTTGGGAAAATGCCCAAGGATGGGACTGTATCAGGAAGCTGATCCAACCCGGCTTCCCATGAATTTTTCTCCCTCATTCATAGTTTCTCCTCAAACAGTTTCTTGCCATAGTAATACTTTGGCTTCACTCTCCCGTACCAGCCTCCCCGGACAGGCGCCGGAATGTGGTGACTAGGGGCTTTTCACAGTAACTTCATTGAAGCCTACTCGTGACAATAAGCGATTTTCATTTCATTTTCATTTTCACTGCTGCTCCTTCCCATGATTTTTAATATCTGAAACAGAACCCTACCTGCCTCAAACCTCACTTCTAGTTTTAACAGATGTGGGAAAGGGAGCAAGTGACCATATCTAGTCTCAGGAGGCAGGCCACTCATTGAAACTTCTAGTTTACTGGGATTTGATTTTTAACACATGTTGGCTGCGATTCCCAACCTCAGACAACCCAGCAAGAAAAACGAGATTGGAAGTACTGTGTCAGTCAGTTGGGTATTTTTATATCACAGCTTCTTGGTTAGGAGGAATAGGAGTGGTTTCCCCAGATCCATCAAGCTTAATAAGTTAATGCCCTGCCCCAAAATACATAATCTACCCCTTCCATCGTGCCCCCCCCCCTCCCCCCCCGGATCGCCAAACTTCTAATGATCATCGAGCACCTATAACCAAACCCCGATACTCTCAATGATTTCCCATATTTCCCCGATCTCTATCTCTCTATGATTTCTGACACCCGAATCTCTCTTGTCACTTCCCCAATCTTCAACCCCAACTTTCCCCAACTACCTGCAACCTTCCCCAAACAACCTTAAAACTCAACTGATCCTCAGCTGTGATCTTTACTGGAGCGTTTTCCACCCGACATGTTGCCAAGCTTGTCAATCAAAGTTATAACATCACGGAAAACTTAAGTCCAGGTTTCCGAACCATAACTCCCAGCACTCCAAACAATACACCAATGAATACCAAGGCCCTATTGTCCAACTCCCAGTTGTCCAAGTCCTGCCTAACGCAATTCCCTGAGTAGCTCTATTCTAATGAAGCACAAATCTGAAAATGGTTTAGGCCTTTAGCTGAATCCATCAGACAGATGCTGCAGACACTGACCTTGTACCCATACATAGAAGATAGGAGCAGGAGGAGGCCTTTTGGCCCTTCAAGCCTGCTCCGGCATTCATCACAATCATACCTGATCATCCAACTCAATAGCCTAATCCTGCTTTCTCCCCATCGCCTTTGATCCCATTCTCCCCAAGTGCTATATCCAGCTGCCTCTTGAATATATTCAAAGTTTTCAGAAAAAATTCAGAACAGAGCCATGATGTCTGTGAGACCACACTTTCAGATGTAATGCCTTTTAATGGTGTGATGTTGTGGACATTCACTAGAAGCTTGAGTGAGTTCCTGGGGCAAAATCCTGAAACTTCCTCCCTAACAGCACAGCGGTTCAAGAAGGCAGCCCACCACCAGCTTCTGAAGGGCAACTAGTGATGGGCGGAAAATGCTGGCCTAATGAGCGACGCCCACATCTGGTAAATTAATTAAAATGTAATTAATTGTATGAACCTGAAAAAATAATTGAGGCAAACCAGTGGGATTAGAGGCTCACCGTATGCTTTATTTCTAATGTAGCTGGAGAATGTTAAGAATCTGTTGTTTAATGATGTGGGTTTCAAATGTTTATGCTTTGATTATCCCGCTCAGGTAACTGATCTAAGGCAAGTAGCTAGAGTAGTCTGAAAGTTACAGTTATCCACGAAACATGCACAGAGGGCCATAAATATAATTCCCGAATAAGGAATATATTGAAACATTATCCTCGTAACAACAGATAAGTTTTAGATATACAGATCTGATTTGATTGAGAAACTGCATATAATGAACAGGCAATCGTCATTACAGTGGCATTAGCTGCTATTCCTAGGTCAGTGGGATCTTTGGCAGGATGATCAATGGAATGATTAATATTCTGTTCACTTACGAACAAATCTGTACAATTGTCTTTTTACATGGCAGTTTGAAATGATTACATCTGAAGTCAATTTACTGGAACTAAATAATACTGTAATAAATAATTCACAATTCATGATTGTTGTATGGCTACTTTCATATTTCTTCAATGCTCTACATTTTCTAGAGTTTGATACTGAAGAAATATGTGAACAAAACAACCATTATGCAGCATGTCGAAGAGCTGTCAACACTGAGAACAATGACTTGTAACAAACAATACTTTATTCACTATCTGAGCGGTGACTCCGTGCGTCTTCTCTGACAACGCTCCCAGAGAAAACTCCCGCCACGTGACCCCTTTTTGTAACCACGTCATCACGTGACCACTCAGTCTACATGTTCCCTGTTTAAGTTGGGAGAACTAGTGTTACTGAGATTTAATAGAGTGTGCAAACAGAAACTATCTAAAAAACATTTTATAACATACAGATTGAACAGGCTAGCAATATATAAAGTTGTACAAATGGTGAGACATGGATTCAACTGTTGTAGCTCATAGCCCATCGCATCTCCTTCCCCCCCAGCTTTTACATTGTGTAAAGATGAGGGGCGAAATTCTCCCATCGGGAGACTAAGTGCCGACGCCGGAGTGACAACCGGAGTGTTTCACTCCGGCGTCGGAGACCGCTCCTCAACCCCTATTCTCCCACCCCCAGGGGCGCCGCATCAATTACGTGCGCCGGGCCTTGGCGCCGCGTAATTTACACGGCCGGCGGCATGTAAATGACGTCACCCGTGGGCGCCCCGCAAGACATGGAGGATTGATCTTGCGGGGCGGCGGAGGAAAACAGTGCGTCCTTTAGAGACGCCGGGCAGGCCAGACTCTTACTGAGCACCCCCCTGGTACTCGATCCTCCCTCCCCCCCCCCACAGGCCGCACACGCAGCATTCACGCGCTGTTCATGCCGGCAGCAACCAGGTGTGGTTGGCGCCAGCGTGAACCCGTCGTAATGGCAGGCTGCACGGCCCATCTGGGCCGGAGAATCACCGCTCGCCTGTTAGAAACGGCGAGCGGCGATTTTCCGAGTGGCCTGTCGTGAAACGCGGCACACCATTTTGGGGGGGGGGGTGGGAGAAAGCGTGCGTGTGCCAGGGTGGCATGGCGGGAATCGTCCGGCACTCCCGCGATTTTCCCACCCGGCGTGGGGGGGTCGGAGAATTGCACCCGAGATGTGAAGGCCAGTTGCAGATGAGGTGATGACATAGTTGTGGATCCTTGGGCAAAATTCTCCGTCCCACCACACCTGTTTTCTGGTGCTGCACACCCCAGCCGGCTAATGAGGTTTTCCCATTGTGGGCACCCCCACGCCGTCAGGAAATCTGTGGGCGTGAGTGCGCTGCTGGTGAAGCGGAGGATCCCGCCAATGGAGAATCCAACCCTTGTGTTTGGTTTAATGCTTTTGGGTGCTTGAAAATCAAAGTATTGTAGCACTGGCGGGGCTGTGTGTGTCTGTTTGAATCTGTTAAAGACGGCTGTGCGGTGTTCTTGCCAACACCATTCGACATCTTAGTGGAGAAGTTGACAAAGAGGCCTCACTATAACAGGAAATAAACTTATAAAAATAATTTGTCACACCAAGGAAGCACTGTCCAGCGTGCTTGCCCACAGGAAAGATCATCTGCCATATAGCCATTGTACTATTTGGATCTGGCTTTCCACCATCGTCTGTGAGAAAGGGACCCACGTTGGGAAACTGGTTGACCTGAGTCTGCGTCATGCAAGGTTAAGTTTCAGCTGTGTGTTCCTTATTCTGTTGAAGATGAGACAGACATGCACATGTTCTTGCACAGTACAACCCCAAACCAGGATGTCATCGATGATGATTTTGCAGGTTTGCCTGCACAGAGTTTCTCCATGCACCAACGGAAGACCTCACTGCCAGTGAAGAAGGAAATAATATCTGTCTACTGGAGACATAAATGTGGTATGTTTTGGAGATTCTTCGTTGAACGGGATCTTCCAGAACCCACATTTCACATCGAGGGTGCTGAAAACCTTGGTGTTGGGCATTTCTGCTCTCACTTATTTCATTGTCTTCATAGGGTGATGAGGCCTGAACAGCGCCTTGTTCAAGTGCACTGGGTCAATGCATATCCTGACTTGCCAATTTTTATGGCTTTGGTGAGATTCTCTTCACTGAAGCCACATTTAGATGGATTTCCAGGGTGGCACTGCCAGGGTGCTAGGGTGGCACCACCAGGGTGCCAAGCTGACCGTTCCAAGGTGCCAGGTGGAGAGCCAGGGTGCCACCCTGCCCTGTGCCCGACCACCCGGGGGTCTCCAATGGTCTGGGAGACCCCCCCAGGTGCCATTATCCCAGTCCATGTATGTGTGGACCAGTACTAAACAGCGTCGTGACTAGGTCTCCCAGGCACCGGGTACCGGGCACCATGTGAATTCGGTAAACGTATATTTAAATAAGCCGTATATTAAATGTGCTGATATTGATCACGCCCACTGAGGGCGAAATGCAAATTGCGATGTCTCATGAGATTCCGTTGAAGCTCGTCAGACATTTCGAGCATCGCGAACCTCACAATGATCTCGCCCCAAATACCCAAGTTGGGCCCGTCGAGGCTGCTGAATTGCGCCCCTGTTCTTTGGCTTGGTGAATTAAATGCCTGCCTGCCCAGTATTATATTTTATATTGGCAAAGTTCTCAAACTTTGTTTGAATTATTTTGGGGTCCTCTTCCTCTTCAATTTGGAAAACTTAAATAAGAGGAACACAACTTGTCACAGTATTCCAGGTGTGGTCTAACTAGTTCCGTGTATAGTTTTAGAAGGCCTTCCCTATTTTTATACTCCTTTCTCTTTGAAGTGAAGGCCAACTTCATATTACCTGTTGAACTTACATGGCGAGGGTGGCACGGTGGTGCACTCGTTCGCACTGCTGCCTTCGAGGACCCGGGTTCGAATCCCAGCCCCGGATCACTGTCCGTGTGAAGTTTGCACATTCTCCCCATGCCTGCGTGGGTTTCACCCCCACAACCCAAAGATGTGCAGGTTAGGCAGATTGGCAACGTTAAATTGCCTCTTAATTAGAAAAAAATAATTGGTACTCTAAATTTATTTTAAAAAAATAGAACTTACATGGCAACTTTTTGTGATTTATGCACAAAGACGCCCAAATCCCTCTGAGCTTTCTGCAGTCTTTCTCCATTCGAATAATATTCAGATCTTTTATTCTTCCCACCGAAGTGCATAACTTCACATTTTTCAACATTATATTCCATCTTCCAGGTTTTTGCCCATTCCCTTCACCTGTCCATATTCCTCTGTAGACTCTTCGTGTCTTCCTCACCACTTACATTCCTACCTATCTTTGTGCCATCCACAAACTTGGCAAAAGCAGATCCACTTCCCTCATCCGAGTAATTAATATATATTGTAAATAATAGTGGCCTCAGCAATAATTCCTGTGGCACTCATAGAACATAGAACATAGAATTTACAGTGCAGAAGGAGGCCATTCGGCCCATCGAGTCTGCATTGGCTCTTGGAAAGAGCACCCTACCCAAGGTCAACACATCCACCCTATCCCCATAACCCAGTAACCCACTAACCCCACCCAACACTAAGGACAATTTTGGACACTCAGGGCAATTTATCATGGCCAATCCACCTAACCTGCACATCTTTGGACTGTGAGAGGAAACCGGAGCACCCGGATGAAACCCACGCAAACACGGGGAGGATGTGCAGACTCCACACAGACAGTGACCCAAGCCGGAATTGAACCTGGGACCCTGGAGCTGTGAAGCAATTGCGCTATCCACAATGCTACCGTGCTGCCCCAACTCCACTTGTTACAGGTTGCCATCCTGAAAATGTCCCTCTTATCCCAACTCTGTATTCTATTAGGTACGTTCGCCACGTGCCTGTGTGGGTTTCCTCCTTGTGCTCCGGTTTTCTCCCACAGTCCAAAGATGTGCAGGTTAGGTGGATTTGCCATGCCAAATTGCCCCTTAGTGGCAAAAGGTTAGGTGGAGCTACTGGGTTATAGGGACAGGGTGCAGGCGTGGGCTTAAGTAGGGTGCTCTTTCCAAGGGTTGGTGTAGACGAGATGAGCTGAATGGCCTCCTTCTGCATTTTAAATTCTATGATTCTATGATAATATGATGATTGGGGTGGCACAATAGCACAGTGGTTAGCACTGTTGCTTCACAATGCCAGAGTCCCAGGTTCGATTCCCCGCTTGGGTCACTGTCTGTGCGAAGTCTGCACGTTCTCCCTGTGTCTGCGTGGGTTTTCTCTGGGTGCTCCAGTTTCCTCCCACAAGTCCCAAAAATTGTGCTGTTAGGTGAATTAGACATTCTGAATTCTCCCTCTGTGTAACCGATTTTCACAGTAACTTCATTGCAGTGTTAATGTAAGCCTACTTGTGACAATAACAAATATTATTATTATTATTATATATTAGCCCCATCACCAGAGGCTGTTATCTTATTAAGTAACCTTTTGAACAGTACCTTAACAAATGCTTTTTGGAAATCCAAGTATGTTACATCTACTGGTTGCCCTTTGTCTATCCTACTCATTACCACTTCAAACAATTCTAATAAATTTGTCAGACATAATTTCTCCTTCGAAAGCCATGGTGACTCTGCTTGATTATATTATTCATTTTTAAATGCTCTGCTGTTACCCCCTTTATAATCGACTCTAACATTTCTGATGTGGCGAAGTCCTTGTGGCATACTGTCAACTCCTGATACTCTGTAGAAGAGCTGGTTTCCGAACACTGACAACAAGGACTTGCAATAAGCAATACCTTATTCACTATCTGAGCAACTACTCCAAGCTTCTACTCTGCCTGCATCCCTGGGGGGAACTACCATGCTCCCAACACGTGATCCTTTTATTGTAGCCATGTTATTATGTGATCACTTGATCTACACGTCAACTTACAAATAAACAGGAATTTAGTACTTTCCATTTAAAAATACATTAAAAGTATTTATCTTTTTGTTTTACTGCTATAAACATTGGAGACCTGTCATTAAAAGGTATTTGAGAACTGAATAGTCAACCAACTTTGTCTGAGACAAGCAGAATATAAACACACACATTAAAAATGTATTTGAGAACTGAATAGTCAACCAACTTTGACTGAAACGTGCAGAATATAAACACACAAGTTTGTTTGTTAATCATGAATTTCTAAATACAAAAATAAACACAATTCCTTCTATATGCTTAGAATATGAGGAGAGCTGGAGTTTAGCAAAATTGGAAACTGATTCCTTACAAAAAGCTGACAAAATTCCCTCTCCTCTCAGGGCTGGAATCTACTGGGGGGGGGGGGGGGGGGAATCACAGTGGTTATCATTATTTATCCTGCACCCAGTACATTATGGATACTCCCACAACAAGCAAAATTATTTTTGCCCAAGTTTGCTGGCTTTCGCACTGTTTGTCACCTGAAGTACTCCATTCATATTTAATCCATTCCCTATATTTAGTTAAAAGAAAACATATCTAACACATTCAGCCACAGAACAAGTATATGATTACTTTATCAAATATTTGCAATTTTGATGGGATTGTGTAAACAGCCACACAATATTGTTGCTACTTAGGGACAAAGTGGGTCACCATTTCCAAGCTGTACCATTGATTCTGTGTGACTTTCCGGTAAGGGAAATTAAATGGCAATTAAACTTTAATGTCAACAAAGAGTCAACTCTTGGCAAACATTACAAAGGTTAAACTTCAACTGGTACAATACTGAAGTAACACCACACGAACTGCAAACGTAGCTTCCAAAAGTTAGTATTTGCATCAGTGCAGAATTTGCAATAAAAGTTTTAAAAGCTCAATTGGAGCAACTAAAATTGATCCATATCACACCAACCTCAGTCAGAGCACTCCGCCAGGATTGGACCTATCAATAAACGATTCAAATGATATTTCACTTTTAAAAAGAATGAAGTGCCTTCATTGAGTTCTCAACAATGCACAATGGAGAATGATGGCTTATATCAGAAATTAAGGGTGGGGTGGAAGAAGTTTCCTAAAGATCTGAACGCCACTTTGAAGGCAGCCAGGCTGGCAAATTCCTGCCAGAGGGCAGCTTGCTGGTTGCCGACGTGTTGTCCTTTCCTCATAGTTTTTTCAGAGGAGGCTTCACACGGGTAATAGTTTCCTGCCCAGCAGTGGTGGGAACACAATCAACCAAATACATAATATAACCTAATAATGGTGCTAATTGAAGTAGAACAGCAATTTTGCCAGCGTCACATAGGTCACCAGCTGTGTCTGTACCTCGGGAGGTGGTGGCTGCATTAAAAATGAAGGATACGGGCACAAAATGATAAAGCTACTGTCTTCCCATCTCTCATGATGAAAAGTCATCGACCTGAAATTTTCCATTTTTCTCTCTGCCAGACCTGTTGAGTATTTCTTGCGCTATTTTTATTTCAGATTTCGAGCTTCTGCACTATTTTATTATTGCAAATAACAAGTACAGATAACAGAAACAGGTACTATCCGCAGCCAGTTTTAGACCTTAGCTGCGAAATAAAACATTATCGTTGTGCACTTTATTCAACATTCTCTGAGGATTTTGAATTCAATACAAAACCCCAAAACATTGTTATGTATTGTACTCATTGAGGCGAGAAATATCAGTCCTGAGGACATGCAACTCTTTTGCATTTGAGCTCTCCCAGACGGCATCAAGTTAATCCAGGTTAGCTGAAGCATCTGCTTACTCTGCTTAAACAATATAATTTGCTCCAACCTCACGAACACCAGTGTAAATGTTTCCAGATTTCACATTATACACCCGATCAAATTCAATTAGTAATATTGTCAAGTTATATGTGACAAATCGTTAACAGCTGAGGGTTGTAGGCCTGTGTCCATGAAGGGCTTTGCTTCACACTTTTAAATTCATTTACCTGGAACCAAAATAGACAGCAGAAAGAGATCAGTCTAATTTTGATGCAATGACACAAGCCCCGTCATTGAAAGGACTCACATACTAACCCATTATGCCTTTGCCCTTCTTATTTGGGGATGTGTTATGGGTATATCCTAGCAGGACAAAATCACAAATGCAAGGGTCCTCTCAAAGGCATGGGGCGCGATTCTCCGCTCCCCACGCCGGGTGGGAGAATCGCGGGAGGGCTGGGCGACTCACGACACACCACCCTGGCACCCCCTGCGATACTCCCACCCCCCGCTCGGAAGAATCGCCGCTCGCCGTTTTGTACGGCGACCGCCGATTCTCCGGCCTGGATGGGCCGACCGGCCTGCCGTTCCCCACCGGTTCACGACGGCGGCAACCACACCTGGTTGCTGCCGTCGTGAACATGGGCACCAAATGCTCGTTTGAAGCTTGTGGGGGGCAGAGCGGGGAGTGAACACCACGGCCGTGCTCGGGAGGGGACTGGCCCGCGATCGGAGCCCACCGATCGTCGGGCCGGCATCTCAAATCGACGCACTCTTTCCCTTCCACCGCCCCGCAAGATCAAGCCGCCACGTCTTGCGGGGCAGCGGAGGGGAAGACGGCAACTGCGCATGTGCGGGTTGGAGCCTTCAGCCGTCGTGACATCAGCCGCGCATGCACGGGTTGGAGCCGGCCAACCTGCGCATGCGCGGCTGACGTAACTTAGGCGCCGCCGTTGCTTCATTCTTGGCGCACCGCCTTGACGCAAACGTCAAGGCCCGGCGGCCGAGAGTTACGGAGCACCGCTCCTAGCCCCCCAGGTGGGGGTGAATAAGGTGCGAGGAGCGGCCTCCGAGGCCATCGTGAAACTCGGCCGAGTTCACGACAGCCTTCCCGATTTATCGCGGGAGCGGAGAATTCCGCCCATGGTTCCCATGTTTGTTAGCACTCATCAAATAGGGGCAGTTTCGTTGACTGCCAGATGGAAGGCAGTCACATACTGTAGCCATCTCAGATGGCCACCTGCAAAGGACCATGGGAATTTATGGCCAACCCAGGACTCAGGCACACTCAGAGCTTGTGTGTGTATTTGCAACCCAAATAGCTAGACGCGATCTAAACCCCCACTCGTTTGCATTCTAATGGCCCATTTATCCAGAACAAAAGGACTGTACTCAGGTAACCGATATAGATGCAGACTAACCGGCGCTACTCCTTTTGCTAAGAAAGCCCAAACAGCCAAGGTCAATGACCGCTCAGGACACACCCAGCCATCAAGGCACCCGTCCTTTATTGGCCAAAATCAAAGGCAGTGATCAAAGCCTGTCGAATTATTGGGTCCAAAGCTAAGGACAGCCCCAAAGAGCACAAAATCCAAGAGGGATAAAAAGAGACGCAGCCATGTGTTCGGTCCCTCTTGGCCCCGGCCTACACCTAAAACCAAGTGTAGCATTACGACCAGAAGCCAAGTTCAAGGCCAACGATCGCTACCAGATAGATGAAGCCACTTCTACCCAGCCACGCAAGACCTATACAAAGGCCTTGTTCATCTGAAAAGAGCCAGTTGCCTTGAAGTTAAGTATAGGTAATTGTAGTTGTTAGGTGTAGTTTAACTTGTAGTGTTTTGTGTTGCATGTCGAAGTAATCCATGTGTGTAAATTTACTATCTTTGAACTTGAACTGACTAACTGGTTGTTTGGTCTTTGAGCGATATCCGGTAAAGCCTTGTGGTGGTATCATTTGACACCTGCCGACTCTGAAAAACAATATTATCATTAATAACTGTCATATCTAGTTAATTTGGTAACATTATTGGTGACGCTGGTGGGATAGTATTCCACTCATTAAAAAAAGCATCATTATTAATTGGCAACGTTACTCCAGTGCCAATTGGCAACAATACCTAAGCCAGACGACCAGTAGGATGTCTAAAGCTCCACTTCAAGGATACTTGCAAACTTGATGTGAAAACCCTAGATATCAAATATCGCAACTGGGAGTCATGAGCTGATGTCAGAGGTAAATGGCGGCACATACTGTGGGCCCGCATGCTTCCCCATGATGACCAATGGTTTTGCAACAGACACCAATGCCGAAAGCAACAACCCACAAAAACAATTGGTAGCTTCATGTAAGGCATTTGTGGCAGAATCCGCCTCGCATGGATTGGCCTCTTCACCCCTCAGCAAAGGTATTCCATATGAAGACAACCCAGCTGAAATGGATTGTTTACTGCATGTTTAGCACACTGGGCTAAATCGCTGGCTTTTAAAGCAGACCAAGGCAAGCCAGCAGCACGGTTCAATTCCCGTACCAGCCTCCCCGAACAGGCGCCGGAATGTGGCGACTCGGGGCTTTTCACAGTAACTTCATTGAAGCCTACTCGTGACAATAAGCGATTTTCATTTCATTTCATCTTTTGTAGATGGAGGTATTCTGCAGAAGATACTGATAGAAGCATTAACGTATAATATCTCAAAAAGGAAATCTTGGGGAGATAGCAGATTATTCATCAGTTTTAACTTAAGATAAGTTAGTTATGATCTAGTGTCAGGGAAGTGTCATGAAGGTGCTAAAACAATAGTTAAATAATTATAGGCTGCAAAAATTGAACTCAAGCCAGTATTTTCTGAATGAATGAACTGTGCACGAAAATAAATTATTTCTTTTGGATGCATTTAATTGTTAGAAATATTACAGAAAATATATTTTAACAACAATAAGGTACATAAGTAATGTAATGTTTTAATGTTCAGTGATGTAGCATGAAATCAAAACTTACAATTATCCACCTGATAGGTTAACGTTCTCTCTCTATAGATGCTGCCAGACCTGCTGAGTATTCACAGAAATCATCTATTTCCAATGCAGACGGAGACCTCCACAGATGCTCTCCACAGATGCTACCAGACCTGCTGAGTATTCATAGAAATCATAGAATTTCCAATGCAGACGGAGGCCATTTGGCCCATCGAGTCTACACCAGCCTTTGAAAGAGCACCCTACTTAAGCTCATCCCTATCCCCGTAACCCAATAACCCCATCTAACCCTTTTGGACACTAAGGAGCAATTCAGCATGGCCAATCCACCTAACCTGCACATCTTTGGACAGTGGGAAGAAACCGGAGCACCTGGAGGAAACCCACGCAGACAGGGGAGAAAGTGCAAACTCCACACAGACAGTCATCAGGAATTGAACCCTGGTCCCTGGAGCTATGAGTCAGCAGTGCGAACCACTGTGCCACCGTGCCGCCCAGCATTTTCTCTAATACTCTAATTGCAATGCTTGGATTCTGCTACCCAGGAGATAGCTCTGTGTATGTGCTAAAATACCAGGACAATGGGGACAGCAGTGCCCATAACCTGTGATGATTTAAATTAACTGCTGAAGGTGATGAAGGAGGTCCCTATTCCCTTACCTGGAAACCTCACTGGATTTACACTCCGTGTTTTAATTTCCAGGGAATATCAATCGGCTTCATTCCAGAGACAGTTTGGGCCCTGACTCCAGTGGTGGAATTTTACAAGAAAATGGCTAAGCGTGAGGTTCTGACCGAAAGTCAGCATGTTTCTCTCCAGATTTCTTGTTCAAATCCTCTGACACTTTGTCAGGAAGGCAGTGTGTGGCGTTATTCTGGTGGGGTGGAGTCTGTTAGAACCGGCAAGCCCATCTTCATGGAGATCGGGGCACCATCTTTAAAGGGTGATCCAGTCAGCAAGAAAACTGAACTCCCACCCAAACCCCCTGCCCCCACTCAACCACCCCCTCTATCCCCACTCATGGCCACAGAGGTCCCCCACCACAGAAGTATCAGAGGGCATTCTCCCACCTCTACTGCCTCCACGTGTTCACCATGCATACCCATCTCTCTGCCACCACACAAAAGAGAAAACCTTCTCCCTCAATGGAGAAGGGTTTTCCCCCTCTTGGCATCCTCTCTCAGTGCCTCCGGCACTGCCCTCTGGCACTGCGAGGGTGCCAGGTGGCACATTCCAGCCTCGACCCTCAACCCTGGGGCCTGAGGCACCTCCGCACCCCTGGCATAGTCATCATGACTGTTTTTTGTTTTCAAAACGCAGTAGTGAGGGGAAACATCACGCCGGGCTGGATGATACGGCGCAAAGCCATTTGATTTTATTTAAATATATTTAAATTCAATTAATCTGCTCATGCCACCAGCAGAGGCGCGGGGGGGGGGGGGGGGGGGGGGGGGGATCTTGCCGGTGCATATGCCATTATAGCCCTCTCGTAAGATTTAGCAGCCATAACGGGATATGTGCTCATGGCAAACGGCCCCAATAATCACACCCCAGATTTAAACAAATCATTCCATATTGGAATATTTTCCATTTTACTTTTCCAATATCCAGCAGAACAAAATTGTAATTGAAAATAGTTTATCCTTAAAAAAAAACATATCATCTAATTTGCCACCAGATGAATTGTGTTTCATCCGCAATTTGAAATTTGTTTGAATTTTTTGAGGAGGTGACTAGGTCTCCAGATGAGGGCAGTGCAGTTGATTTTGTCTACATGGAGTTCAGTAAGGCATTTGACAAGGTCCCATGTGGGAGACCGATGAAGAAGGTAAGAACCCATGAGATCTAGTGCAATTTGGCAAATTGGATCCAAAATTAGCTTGGTAGCAAGAAATAGAGGGCGGTGGTCAAAAGTTGTTTTTGTGACCGTGTCCAGCGGTGTACCTCAGGGGCTGATCTAGGTCCCTTGCTCTTTGCGGTGTACACAGTGATCTAGGTGTGGATGTGGGGGATGTAAGCAGTAAGTTTGTAGGTGACATGAAAGTTGGTGCAGTAAATAGCGAGGATGAAAGGATGAAAGATTGCAGGATAATACAAATGGGCTGATCAGATGGCAGAACGGTGGCAAATGTAATTTAACCCTGAAAAGTGTGTGGTGATGCATTTTAGGAGGACTAACAAGGCAATGAAATACACAATGAATGGCAGGACACCAGAAAGTACAGGGGACCAGAGGGATCTTGGGGTGCATGTCCAAAGTACCCTGAAGGCAGCAGGACAGATAGATAAGGTGATTATAAAGGCCGAGGCACAGAATATAAGAGCAGGGAGGTTACCATGTATAAAACGCTCGTTAAGCCAGAGCTAGAGAATGGGCGGCACGGTAGCACAGTGGTTAGCACATTTTCTTCACGGTTCCAGGGTCCAAGATTTGATTCCCGGCTTGGGTCACTGCCTGTGCGGTGTCTACATGTTCTCCCCATGTGTGTGTGGGTTTTCTCCGGATGCTCCGGTTTCTTCCCACAGTCCAAAGATGTGTTCGGTAGATTGCCCATGCTAAATTGCCCTTAATCTCCAAAAAGGTTAGGTGGGGTTACTGGGTTAAGGGGATAGGGTGGAGGTGTGGGCTGAGGTAGGGTGCTCTTTCCAAGGGCTGGTGCAGACTCGATGGGCCGAATGGCCTCCTTCTGCACTGTAAATTCTATGATTCTATGAATTGTATACAGAGCTGAAGATATGATTGCACTAGAAAGGGTGCTGAGGAAATTCACCAAGGTGTTGCCTGGGATGGAGCATTTCAGCTATGAAGAGAGACTGGTTACGCTTGGGTTATTTCCCCCAGAATAGGGGAAGGCTGAGGGAGGACCTAAATTGAGATGTACAAAATTATGAGGTTCAGAGATAGGGTAGATAGGAAGAAACCTTTTCCCTTAGTAGAGGGGTCAATAAACAAGGGGCACAGACTTTAGGTAAGGAGAAGAAGACGATGAACATTGAAATACCACAGCGTCAAGGCTACGGAATAAGTACTGGAAAATGGGATTAAAATAGAAAGGTGCTTGATGGCCAGCACAGACACAATGGGCTGAAGGGCCTCTCTTTGTGCTGTATAACTCTATGACTTATGGCAACTCACAGTGGCTCTATTTCTTTGAATATGTGAATATTGATCAAGAACAACTACCCAAATCTCAGCATATGCATCACGTATGGAGTAACGACAATTTGAACTAAGGGCTGGACATCTGCTTTTCAGGCAGGAATCTTGATCAGGACGTTTCACAGTTCTGTAGACGTGTCTCCTTCAGGGCCCCCACATATCGTGAGCGGGATTCTCCGGTGACCGATGCCGAACTTGCGTTTGGCGAGTGGCCGGAGAATCCCCGTTTGCGCCGTAATCGGGGCGGCGCCGCTTTTCAATGCTCCACCCCATCAAAAACGGCAGACTTGAAGAGTACGCCGCATACCATTGGGACTTCCTCAGGATGTCACCTGAGGCTTCCCACGATGCTTCGCCCCCCGATAGGCCACGATCCCGACGGCGTGGAGCACTTGTCCTTAGTCTGCACTTCATCTTCAAATCTCAGAATCCACCTCCGATCTCCCCCTCGGAGGGGTGGCTGCCAGGTTCACGATTTTGCAGACCTCTTGTAAATGATGCTGGTGTGAAGTTACGCCGGTGCCCAGTGAATATCCCGTGAAGGGGAATGTCTGGATAGAGTGCTCACAATGGTAAAGTCTGTTTAAGTGTCACAATCTGAAGTTTGTTTAATCCCAAGCCCTTTAAAGATTGAGTCAGAGAATCCTGACCTATATTTTCCATTTTGGGCAGGTGAAGGCAGAATGGAGCCTTTGCCGGAAGATCGGAGGCAGCCTCGTAGGCAGGCTTGATGAGGCAGGCTTGTTAAAAGCTCTTGATTAGCTGAGATTTTGGCCCAGTTGCAAAAAAGCTTTTAGGCCCACTAGCCTTCATCCCTCACGCCCACCCACCACCATGCCCAGTAAATTGCCATGCCACCTCCTTGTTCCAGATACACACAAATCACTGTCCTTGCCACTCGCCCAGTATCAACCATGAACAAACATCAGGAGCTATACTTTGATGAAAAATAAACTTCTAACAATCTAAGGGGGTTCTCATTCACATACACTTGTTGCTGAAAATACTCTAATTCATGAAACTCATTCAAAAAATGTGAAACCCATCAAGCGGTAATTCTGTTGCAAAAAGAAACAACATTCTAGTCACTAACTACATTAAAGAGAGATAATCCTTTAATAGCTTCTTCAAATTGTCAAGCAAAATGTGGACTTAGCTCCCTGCTGAGATAAATGTTTTTGAGGTGCAGCCAACTTTATAATGGGCTCAGCTGCAATCACAACCCTGGTGAAATGTCAACAGTTAAGTCTATTGAAACTGCAGGAATTAATGATAATGTACTTTTTTTAAGTTAGACCAGATGACCTGTTAATCAATGCATTCCAGCTGCTGATGTCTTCGTTTTTCACTCCAACTGAAAGTTGCAGCTTGTTTTTCTTTTCAATCTTGAAAGGGCTTGGGATTAAACTAACTTCAGATTGTGACACTTAAACAGACTTTACCATTAGTGAGCACTCTCTCCAGTCCTTCCCACTCAAGGAATATTCACTGGGCACCAGCGTAACTTCACACTAGCATCGTTTACAACAGGTCTACAAAATCGTGAACCAGGCGGCCTCCTCTCCAAGGGGGATATCGGAGGTGGGCGCTCAGGCAGCCATGGTTCTCTAGACTCTTCACTACACAGTGTGCACTGGGGTAGACATGAGGGACACAGATAAGTTCAACTTGGGGCCCTGGCTGGCTTTCAGCTACTCAATCTAATGGAGTGGGGTCACTTCTGGGCCTTACTTCCATTCTCGGTGGAGCGCCCCTTGCTTTAAGGGCATCTAGAGGCTGGTATACAGCACTTCCTGTGTCCTTCTTGCTGGGCTTGTGGCCAAGTCACCGCAGAGGGAGCTCCTATTCTTAGTGCGAGTTGGAAAGTAGGTGGAGGGAGGTGAATACTGATCGTCAGCACTGGGGGTGACTGTGAGGTTACTGGGTGGGGTCCCATAAGAGGCCAGACTGCAAAGGCTGAGTGGGGTTCTCAAGAATGGGTTGCATCCCTGCTGTTGTAGCATGGCCCCTTTAAGGGGGCGGGCTCCACGGACCATATGACTGGCTTGGGGACAATTGCATGGGAACGTGCGAACCCTGGCCAATGGGAAATTTGTGCAGGGCCTTGGGAGCATGATCCCAGGCAGTGTGGACCTATTATCCAAAGTGTTAAGACCTGTTGTGTAGTGTTCTGTGCCTGTTACTTAACGGCTTTTGCCTTTCATCATTAAACACATTTTGTTAACTACTGAAAGCCTCTGGTGTATTTCTCAAGCCACCACATTGGCAACAAGGTAAAGTGTTTTGATCGATGTCGACAGTCATCGTGAATTGAGGGAGAAAGAAGGAACAATTGAGAAAGTAAAGAAGCTCCAGCAAGTGTCAGAGTCATTCAAACAGTGAGTGGAAATGCCTTTCATTGGGAAATTATACCCATTTGACCAAAGGGTTGAAATAAGATCACAGGTAAGGAGAAGCAGAAGGTGATACCTTTGACAGTTTTCGGACCACAAATGTATAATTTGATTAGGAACCTCACAACCTGGCGGCAGGTGACTCGAAGACCTTTGATCAGATAGTGAAATTGGTTAAAGAGCTTTTCAGCCCAAGGCCCTCAATTATTCTCCAATGTTATAAGATTATCTTTGAAGTGAGGGACCATGAAGAGTCTGGCTCAGCCTTCATAGTCAGGTCTTGCCAGCGTGCTGAGCACTGTGAGTTCAGACCACGCTTGGTGACATGTTGCGCAATCAGCTGGTTTGTGCGATCCATAAGAATAATAATCCAGAAGAAGACTCTGTCGGAGACCACAATTAGGTTGGAAAAGGTGATCGAGATAGATCAGGTGATGGAGTGCACCAAAAAAGGCACCAGTGATCTTTAAAGCGTGGCTGAAGGAGAGGTTAACCAAGTGTGGGACGGTATGACTATGAGATCTGCGGCGGCTTGAACTGGCACAGCACAGAACCAGACATGGTCCTCGGGACAGGACCAGAACTCAAGGAACGGGAAGGAGTCAGGCTGCCAACCCTAATTCAAGGTGGAGTGCTATCATTGCATGGGGGACCACTCCCAGGAGAACTGCCATGTTCGGGAGCTTCCGATGCTGCCCAAGTGGGCACATTAAAGCGCGATGCCGTGCAAGGTAAAGTGTGTTAATGCAAAAAATAAACAACAGCAGCAGCCCATAGTGTCACTGAACATATTGGAAAGAGTTCTGAAGAAGAACGTGCAATATATCGGTTCAATGCAGTCCAATTGAATAAGACGGCTCCGACTGAAATTGTCCTCAGGGTAAATGATAGACCCTTTAAAATTTAAGCCGACGGCTGGGCTCGGTGTCCATACTGGGTGAGCAGACTTTACAATATCTTTGTGCAGCAACTCAGTTGAGCGGCATTGTGGCATAGTGTAGTACTACTCAGTAGAGAAGATATGTGAAAAGATCAGTTCAGTCCATAAGAGGGTCATTCAGGAATCTGGTAACATCGGGGAAGAAGCTGATTTCGAACCTGTTAGTGCGTGTTCTCAGATTTTTGTATCTTCTGCCCGAAGGAAGAAGTTGCATTTTGTATTTTCATTTTGTATTTGCAATGCTGCATTTTGACCCAGGGAAACTAAACATGCTGACTTGTGATGGTATCGGGGCAGTTTTATGGTATAGGGGCAGTTTTATCCCACAAAATGGGAGATGTTTTGGAATGCCCTCTTGCCTTCAACTCAAGGGCCCTTTCTGAAGTAAAACAAAACTATGCCCAGATTGAGAAGGAGGACTTAGCGGTTATATTCGGTGTGAAGAAATTCCACCAGTATGTGTACGGCCGATGGTTTGACATAGTGACTGACCACAAGGCATTTCAGGCCTTTTAAAGGAAGATAAGCCCATACTGTCCATAGCTTCAGCGAGGGTGCAACGTTTGGCCTTGTTGTTGGCGGTCTGCGACTATGCTTTCAGCACTAGCCTGGGACGCAAATTGCTAATGCAGATGCATTAAGTTGCCTGCCCCTTCCCAAGAGCATTCTGCTACCACCTGCATCCCAGGAGATCATTCTAGCTTTAAACTTCCTTGACACTCTGCCGGTGTCTGTGGGCCCAAAGAGATCCTATTCTTTCAAAGGATAAACAAATGATATAGTCTGACTGGCATTATAAGAAGTCCAAACAGCTGAAGCACTGCTTCACTCGTCAGGATGAGTTAACACGTGCAAATGGCATGATTCTGTGGGGATTACAAATCATCATCCCAATTCAAATCAGGGTTGCCCTTCATAATTTCACACCAGGTTTGCCTTGGTTAGAAATATGGGTTGTAGCCCAATCAGGGTCAGGGTCTTATCAGTGCTGCTGATCGGTCAATGTGAATAGGAAGATGGTCAGAAAACATTTGACCACTTGAGGAATTTAAGGGTGGCAACCCCCAACCTGGAGTCGACAAGTCCAGCTGGCATTGTGAATACTCCTGTAACTTTGTCCAGCCAAGGGGAGCCAGGGACTCCTGTTTCTGTTCAACCAGCTATGCCTGGTGAGGACAGTGAGGCCAATTCGCCTGTCATTGAAATGGTGCCTCCTGAGCCGGCACCGATTGCTAACTACACGATCATCCAAAAGAGTGCCAAGCCTCCGGCAGGGCTATGGAGATCCGAGAGAACCTAGAGGTCTCTGGACCTATTGACCTTTTGCTGGACTCTTTTACCCCTGTTGTCTTTGAGGAATGAAGACCCTTTCTCTTGGGGAAACACAACTGAACTGTGTGTAGAACCCCGCACTCTGGCAGAACTCTGAGGACCAAGGGGTTAAGCTCTATTTAATATTAATTCCACTTCTGTAGGAAGTTTGTCATGTCAGGAATAAGTGTGTAGGGCTGCAAAATGGCAGAATGAGGGTGTCCACTAGATGTGTGCTTGTCATACTTATTGGAGGCCTCACTCCAATCAGCTTTGCCACGTCTGGGCACAAAAGGCATTCAATTGCTTGAAATGCATTTCACCCTTCATTGACCAATCAATTGGGCTAATCAAATCAAGCAGAGCTAAAAGTCACTGTCAATGAGTAGAATCCGAAGCATTGAACCCCAATGCTCATACAAGAGCTGACACCAATGTGACTCCCAAAGCAAGGCTTCATGGTGAATTCTATCATCACTCATCCCATTGCACTTCATGACGGGAGGATTCCACCCAATGACTCCATTAATTTTTTATTTCTATCAATTTATCTTCTTTTCTTCCATCAAATTGTTTTTCCCTCACCATTGTCCCCTTCACCCCATCCCTCTAGGGCCACCTGCTCCCTGTTCCTAATTATCTTTTGACACACTGCTTACCTTTGCTCTGCTTTTAACACATTCTAATTTCTTAATGCCACTATCAGCACGCTTCTTAGCTGCAATCAGTTACATTCTCTTTGTGTCTCTGTCCATTAATTCTTTGTCAAACTCCACCTATTGCTGGCCTTCTATCCAGCTCCGCTGCTCCACCCACTGCCCACCACAACTCACCCCCCCCCTCCCCTCGCCCCCAACAACTGTACAAATCTGAGCCTAAATCCCGTTTTCTCCAGCTTTGACAAAGAGTCATTCAGACTCAAATGTTAGCTCCGCTCTTTCTCTCCACAGATGCTGACAGGGCTGTTGAGTTTTTCAAGCATTTTCTGTTTCTATAATGGAATTCTTAAACCTTTTAAGTTTTACTTGATTATCAAGGACTCTACAATTAAATATCCTCCACCACACTCATTCCCTTTTTTGATTTATAAAAGTTATTAATTGCACACTGCATTGCAAAGTTCTCTGTTTTATTTGTAGTATTACCACCACTCCACCCCTCATTAGAAAATTGAGCCAATGGAATATAGAACATTTTGCCACTTCAAGCAATAATCTTGCTGTGTTGCTAGTGTGACAGAGTTGGGAAACGACAAAAAAAAACTGTTGGCAGCATGATTTTTCATGATTTTGAAACAGAACCTAGTGAATACCCTTTCTGATACTGTTTATTTTGAATGATAATTTAGCAACTCTGAAAATATGGCTGCAAATAAATGCAACATGAAATCAGTTTTGATTCACTGCACATTTTTAACTTCAGAATTTAAAAAATATATATTTCTGACTACACAAAACTTCCCTCTGAGCCATTTAATTTGGATGACTATATACCAGGTATGTTGTCAGAGGATTTTCCATTCTGAGAGCTCAGCAGTGAAAGCTCACTCAGATTATCCAGTCCACTGTAATATGACAAATTCCAAACATCTGTTTCTTTAAGTCATCTCCAGCAAAGGAGATTTTAGTGATGTCAGTTCTTATACTGTAAACTAAATATATGTTCATTGGGTACCCAAACATTTACAAACAAAAGACATTTTAGGCAAGGTTGAAAATAAACAAAACAAGATTGGTGCTCTCATTCTTTCAGTAACCGACAAGAGAATATTTGGAACAGTTCACATTTCTGGAAGATGGAAATTTCATTAGAGTTTATTTCCATTATCAATTATTAAAAGAAGTGCACATGGCTGAGTCACTCTCAGGCAGTCTCTCCAGTGCAAACACATTCCTTAAGGAAGTAATTTACCTTCAACGACATGCATGAGCAGAGTCTGAGCTGGAAGAAGGTTGCTATGTTACACTCTCCAATTTACTACATCCAGCAACCTTTGTTTAAATAGGGCTTATATTAAAAATTCATAATTCCAAAGTGCACTTAAACCTTATAACAATGAATGGTGGTAACGTTTTGGCATCAAAGTCCAAACTATTAAGTTTTACGAAGTTTTGGTTTATTTAGGGAAGTTTGCAAATATAAAAAAAGGTTCTGTTCTGAATGTGGGCTTTACATCCATTCTATTTAAAGATCCCACCAGGATTAATGATCTAGTAAAGGTATGGGGGCTTTAGAAAGCCTTAGCTGGCATGAGTTCAGCTAAATTTATTAAAAGGTGCAAAGGGTGGAAATTCCTGGGGAAGCCCCTCTTGATATGATGCAGATGATTCATCCATGGTTCCCCTGAAACAGAGAGTAAAAGCCTGGGCTAAATATGACTATATACCCCATCTGTCACTTTCTGATCCATATTCTGGGCGCCCTGCAGATAAAATTGTGCTCTCTTTGACCCCAGGAATTTTGGTGCCTAACATATCACATTATGGGGAAATAATGCCTGACGGGTAACTCGGTAAGATGAAAGAAATGAGAAACAAGCTGGGCAGTGTCCTTTCACAGTGAGGGTTATTAAGTTAATTATATCATCAAAATCCTGTTCTTATTCTGCATATTATTTAGAAAACAGTTCTGACATGTCACTGAGTGTCATTACTACGCTGTCCGTCTTGAGAGACAGATTCTGCCACACACAAAGACAAACAAGTACTTTGCGTTAGAGATACATTTCATGCTTCACTGAAACCATCACTGGAAATGTATAAAGAAAAGATGCTTTGCGGCAGTTCCTGAAACATTTGGCTGCCAAATCAAATTACATTTTCACCAGGTAACCCTTTTGGAAAAACAAACTAGTATTATTTTGCAACGGAAATCTGCGCAATGATCAGGCTTAAGTAATAAACATGCCATAAAAGAGAATGATTATAATTTATGTCCTGTTCTTTTCTAGTTAGGTCTTTCCTGGAGTCATTACCTCGAACATCTGGAACAGTTCCAAATAGATCTTTATTTCTAATTCCCACATGTCACATGATGTGCAACACAAGGCACAAGTAACATTTAGTGTTTTTTCTGCACAGGCTGACACACAGTTTATTAACTAATGCAGCAATTACAGGTAGAAATTTATACCAGGTGCAATTTTAACATGTTCCTAAATTCCTGTGAAGAATAGATTGTATCACATTTATTTTCACTGTTAAATGTTACGTAAACACAACTAGATGGGGTAAACACATTTAAAATAGATTATACCCATGGCTGCTGGTGTAAGAATGAGAGAACAGATCATTTACCACACAAGTGCTGAAGTCACAAATTCATGTTTACCCACAATAAATTGTATCAATCTTATGTGACAGCGGTGGTCATGCTATACATTGTGCAATAAAAAGGTCTAAAAATACTAACCAGTTGGATCATCTGTTAAAAATATGGTCCAGTGAGGAACTATATTTTAGACGCCAGAAAGTTCCCATCATAACAGGAGAAGAACTCAAATCAACATCAGATTTTCAACAACTGTACCTGTTGACTCTTTGAGGGTCATTTCGGACCAATATGCTCCACTAAAAGGTTTGTGTATGTGAACATCTGGCAGTGGCAGAATAGTGTCAAAGTATTGCCCTGCCAATCAGATCAGCTGCCAGCAGCTACTGTCTCAACTCAGGAATGAAGCAGTGGTGGGAAGCCAATGCTTATAAAACTCTCATCCAGCATGAGGGAGGGTCTTCAGAGGCACTGAGTGGGGACAGGTGGGCAAAAGAAGTGCAGTGAGAAGGCTAACGTTGTTGATAAACTGAGCTGTTGTTTCAATTTTAAATATGAAAATTTATTTAAAAAAAAAATTATTTATGGGATGTGGACGTCATTGGCTAGGCCAGCATTTATTATGCAGCCATAATTGCCCTTGTGCAGGTGGTGGTGAGCTGCCTTCTTGAGTTCTTGAGGTGTAGGTACACCTGCTGTGCTGTTAGGGAGAGAGTTCCAGAATTTTGGCCCAGTGACAGTGAAGGAACGGCGGAATATATTTCCAAGTCAGGGTGGGGTGACTTGGAAGGGAACCTCCAGGTGGTGGTGTTCCCATGTATCTGCTGCTCTTGTCCTTCTGGGAGTGGTCTTGGATTTGGAAGGTGCTGCCTAAAGAACCTTGGTAAGTTACTACAGTGTATATTGTAGATGGTACACATGGCTGCCACTGTTCGTCGGCAGTAGAGTGATTAAATGTTTGAAGAAGGGGTAGCAGTCAAGCAGGTTGTTTTGTCCTGGATTGCGTTGGGCTTCTTGAATATTGTTGGAGCTGCACTCATCCAGACAAGTGGAGAGCATCCTATTACACTCATGACTTGTGCCTGATGGTGGACAGGCTTTGGGGAGTCAGGAGGTGAGATATTCGCTGCAGGATTCCTCGCCTTTGATCTACACTGGTAGCCACAGGGCGCGATTCTCCGCTCCCCACGCCGGGTGGGAGAATCGCGGGAGGGCCCCCCGACTAATTTCATGACCCCCTGGTGCCCCCCCGCGATTCTTCCACCCCCTGCTCGGAAGAATCGCCGCTACCGGAGATTCTCCGACCCGGATGGGCTGAACGGCCTGCCGTTCGCGACCGTTTCACGACGGCGGCAACCACACCTGGTCGCTGCCATCGTGAAATTGCCGTGAGATGCCCGTTTTGGGGCTTGTCGGGGGCCTGGTGGGGAATGAGCACCACGATTGTGCTCAGGAGGGGACAGGCCCGCGATCGGTGCCCACCGATCGTCGGGCCGGCGTCTCAATCGGACGCACTATTTCCCCTCCGCCGCCCCGCAAGGTCAAGTCGCCACGTCTTGCGGGGTGGCTGAGGGGAAAGGCGGCCACCACGGATGCGTGGGTTCGAGCTGTCAGCCGTCGTGACATCAGCCGCGCATGCGCGGCTTGGAGCCGACCAACCTGCACATGCGCGGCTGACATCACATAGGCGCCGCCGTCGTGTCACTCTCGGCGCGCCGCCCGGCGGCCACGAGTTACGGAGCGCTGCTCCTAGTCTTGCCGGGAGGGGAGAATAGGGGGCGAGGTCATCGTGAAACTCGGCCGAGTTCACGACGGCCCTCCCGATATTTCCCGGGAGCAGAGAATCGCGCCCACAGTATTTATATGGCTAGTCCCATTCAGTTTCTGGTCAATGATGATCCCCAGGATGTTGATTGTGGGGAATTCAGTAATGGTAATGCCATTAAATGTCAAGGGACAATGGTTAGATCCTCTCTTGTTGGAGGCAGTCATTGCTTGGCATTGCATGAATGTTACTTGTCACTTACCAACCCAAGTCTGAATATTGTCCTGGTCTTGCTGCATTTGGACATGGACTGCTTTAATATCTGAGGAGTTATGGATGATCCAAGACCCGTTGAATCTAAAGGGGTATTATCTCTTGGCTAAAGACATCCGCTTGCCTTTAATGTGGATGAAAGTTCTACATCACTGCTGGTATTGTAATGGAGCCCACTAGAAGGATTATCACTGGAGTTCCTGATCATGTTTAGTGGAACAAAGAACAATACAGCACAGGAACAGGCCTTTCGGCCCTCCAGGCCTGTACTGGTCATGATACCAACCTTTGCAAAACCCTCAGCACTTCCTTGTATCGTATCCCTCTATACCCATCCTATCCATGTGTTTGTCAAGATGCTTTTTGAACGCCGTTAATGTATCTGCTTCCACATCCTCCCTTGGCAGTGCATTGCAGGCTCTCACCACCCGCTGCGTAAAAAAACTGCCTCGCACATCTCCTCTAAATTTTGACCCACGGACCTTTAATCTATGCCCCCTCGTGAATGACCCCTCCACCCCGGGAAAGAGTGCCTGCCCATCCACTCTATCCATGCCCCTCATAATCTTGTAGATGTCTATCAGGTCACCCCTCAACTTCCATCTTTCTAATGAAAACAGTTTAAGTCTATTCAGCCTCTCCACATAACTAGCACCCTCCAGACCAGGCAACATCCTGGTAAACATTCTCTGCACCCTCTCCAAAGCCTCCACATCAGTGGAATCAATGGAGACATCAATCTGCTTACTAAATACCAAAGCCTCAAACATCAAGATTAGAAGGCCCTAATATGGATGGGGTGGGAAGTTATTGTCGAGGGCAGTTGGATGGTTTCCCAGGGTCCCCCTATTTGTGCAGCGGATTCCTTCATTGGGCACAGAATACTGGAGAAGGGAGCAACACCTCATCCCCCTCTCCCCAAGTTGCAGGTGTATGCACCAGGGTGATCTGGTGTTTCGCCAACATGGCATCGCTCCAGTCTGCTCCTAGTCGAATATTAATGGTGATGGGTTGAGTCCCTTAAGATTGTCAATTGGCCACTAGGTGAGAAGGCAATCATTGATCCTCCCATTCAGGGATTAATTGGTGTGAGACAGGGAGGTGTAAGGGTCTCCACCCAGCACCATCTCACCCCATTAGATCACCACCCACCTACCTCCCAGCCCTTGACAGGGAAAGCATTCAATTCTGCCCTATGTATTTATTGGGCTGTGTCAAATTGGAAAAAAATAATGGAAAGGAATAAATAATAATTCTATGGAATACCAAAAATAAACTGCAGTGATTTTCTTGGTGGGCTTCAATTGGCGGCAATCCTCCCCAGGTACACAAAACATTTCTCATGATTTTCAACATGGCATTATCCTTTTGTATTAGTGTTAAGTGTAAATGATTCTTGCGAACTCAAACCTGGGTGAATGGGATTGAGTGGCAAGTAATCTGACTCCACAGCATTCTGCTAAGGGTAAGTTTCAATCAAACTTGATGTTTGAGGCTTTGGTATTTAGAAAGCAGATTGATTCCGGTTATAAGCGGATCCCTATTTTCAGGACATGAAATGCTCACATAATGTTACTTTGATGACATAATTTGCAAACAATGGAAGAATAACAGAAGTGCATGGATAAAGTTTATTGTATATAATTTTATTCAATAGTACATCCTGCACAATTGAGCATGTGCTATATGCAAGATAATTGATAGTTTGGTTTTATTTCAAAGCATGTAAACTGATGTTATTTCAGTTTATTTTCAACCTTTCCCTTGTATTTTGGTCTAATGAATGTCGTTGACTTCAGATGCTACAGGGCTGAGTACAAGGCTGTCTAACTTATTGTTTATTTACCAATGGGTTTTGAAAGTTCCAGACAAAATAGTGAATTATTGTAAGTTTCACAGAAGAATTTCTGATTCAAAACAGACCTATGAATAACCTGTTGTATCATCATTGAAAAATGAAACTTTGGAGAAAATGTAATTAAAAATGAGTCAAATAAAACTGATCCTGTAATTACAAATGAGTCAGGTATCAACATTTCTTAATATTTGACATTTTTTTCAAAATTTCTGCTATTCTGTTTCTATTTATATCCAAAATATTCAGCCATCCACAATTTTTGGAATTGCTCCAAATAACATTTCTAATTTAATTCAAATGTACAGCATGTGAATGAGAAATAAAAAGTATTTGCTTTTGTGGGCAGTTTGGGGAATAAAATCGCTCACTGAAGGTTTAATTCTATTCTCAAGTTTTAAACTACATATTTGTTATTTTCCCTTAATAATTATGGAAAATGATTTTCTGTATATCTCAATTGATAACTATTCAGTTATGATTTGGGGGATTCAATCGCCATTATCAGAATAAATTGAAGCTGTGAATCAATCTGAATATAAGAGTATAAAAGGGTGGCATGCGGCGCAGTGGTTAGCACTGTGACTACAGCGCTGAGGACTTGGGTTCAAATCCCTGCCCTGGGTCACTGTCCATGTGGAGTTTCCATTTGGGGAGTGTCTGCGTGGGTTTCACCCCCACAACCCAAAGATGTGCAGGTTAGGTGGATTGGCCATGCTAAATTGCCCCTTAATTGGAAAAACTAAAAATAATTGGGTACTCTAAATTTATTTTAAAAACATAAGAGTATAAATACAATAAGGATACACTGCTAAGCCACTATAATCCTTGAATATGACTGTCCTTTAACATTACACAATTATCTTCTCACGAATATTTTCATCGCACATGACATGCATCATTCTTCATTCTGTCACATGACAATCATGGAGAATTCCAGATAACATGACAAAAACAGTAATGTTGTGATTTTAATTGAATTATATAGAACCTTATATCACTGAATTGACTAGAATCTCCAGGAATTAAAGATTAATCTCCAAGACTTTGCGGCCAAGAGAAAAGTTGGGGCAGTCCACAAAATGGTGCTTTATTTCCCATTTCTTCCAACACTTTCAGTCGTAAAAAATATAGGGGATGGGATAAATTGATGTTTCATTGTTTTGTTCCGTTTCTCACCCAGCAGCAGTTCAAATTCATTATGTGGCTGATGACCAGGTGGGTACAACAGCCCAGCTACGAGGCCACAGGTTGGGGTTGGTCTCCAGGAATGGGGGAGGGGGGGGGGAGGACGGGTCAATGGGGTGGTGATTTGGCAGGGGTGAAAATGTGGGGATCAGGTCAGCCGGTTGAGGTGGCAATCATGGTGCAATCAAGAGGTCACTGGTGCTGGTAGTAGCATGAGGAGTTTAGAAAATGCGGCAGAGGGGAAAAGACAGGCCATGATCAGCAGACGGGAGATTGAAGGCTCTTGACAGCATGGGAAAAGCAGTCTTGTTCCCACTGGGAACATTGGGTGCTGAGAAAGGCATTTAAAGTGTGGAGTCGACATTTCCAGCTGTCTTTTCAGTGCCATAATTCCCAACATGAGAAACCTGTGCTGCAGCAATACATTTCATATCTGGCTCTGAATTACACTCTGGGAACATGATTTAAAGATGTTAATGAAGTGCCCAACCTCTTCTTCAATGGCCATTTAGACATCTTGTAATAAAACGGTGGCAGAGTATGCACAACATGTTCGAGATGCATTCCGCATAGTTAAATCTTGAACCTGTTCCCACTTCCCACCACCACCTCCCTCAGACCTTCCCTCACCGAACACATAACCCTCTCCTGCCCATCATGAGGTTGTTAATATGGAGGTCAAAGAGTTTCTTTACTTTACAATTAAAATCGGATGGAGTGTCCCTGGACACTGGGCGAATGGCTGGAGTATAGAGGCAAAATGGTTCAAAGCAGGTGAACTTGTGCTGAAACCACCAAGAATACATCCAACCAGAGTTGGAAACCTTCCATGGAATGGTTGGACATATGTTTACATATTGAATCACTTCTGAGCCATAACGAGATTGTGAGGAATAGGTGATGAGTACACCATGGTACTTTTACAGAATGGATGGCATCTGAGAGAAATACTTCCTTGTGGTTGGTTTAACAGTGACACTAACAGGAGCCCATAGACAGGTTTTAATAACTTTGCTTTAATCTATGAATAAACTGTAATGATATTCACAGAGGAAACTAAGCACCTTTCAAAGTTTTGTGTCATCTGCAAACTTTGATATTATGCCCATATTAAACCTTGCTCACCAAGTCTAGGTCACTAATTTATATCAATATAACAAAGACAACAGTGATCCTCATAATAATCCCTGGGGTTTTGGGAGTGGGCTGGAGTCATCATTTTTCCTGCAGTATTCTCTGCTTTCTGTCTCACAGTCAATTGCTTATCCATATTGTCAATGCCTCATTAATCTCATGGGCTTCTGTTTCGGTAACAAGTCATTTATGAAAAAAAAATGAAAATCGCTTATTGGCACGAGTAGGCTTCAATGAAGTTACTGTGAAAAGCCCCTAGTCGCCACATTCCGGCGCCTGTCCGGGGAGGCTGGTAAGGGAATCGAACCGTGCTGCTGGCCTGCTTGGTCTGCTTTAAAAGCCAGCGATTTAGCCCAGTGAGCTAAACCAGCCCCTAATTTATGTGGCACTTTCTCAAATACCTTTTGAGAGTCCATGGGCGGGATTTTCCGTCCCGCCAGCTGGCCAATGGGGTTTCCCATTGTGGCAGCCCCAGGCCGTCAGGAATTCCCTGGGCGTGGGTGCGCTGTCGGCGTAACGGAAAATCCCGACAGCGAGGAATCGAGCTCCGTATATATATCAACGCCATTACCTTCATGAATCCTCTCCATTATTGTATCAAACAACTCATTCAAGTTATTCAAGCATGATTTGTTCTTGACAAATGAATTGTCCTTGAAAATCATGCTGGCTGTCGGTTATTAACCCATATTTTTCCAAATGATAGTTACGTTTTGTCGCAGATTGTCTGAATGTTTCCCTACCACTGACATGAGGCTGACTGGCCAGATTTCTGCCTTCCTCTTTTCTTTGAACCGAGTGTAACTTCTACAACCCTCATGTACTCTGACATCACACCCACATCTGAGAAGAATCGGAACATTGTGGGTGGAGCCTCTGTTGTCGCTACCATTATTTCCCTGAGCAATTTAGGATGCATGTCATTCGGACCAAGTGACCTTTCTACTTTGAATGCGGCCAAACTTTTAAGCGTAGCCTCTATTTTTATCCTATCCAATTTCTCTACTACTTCCTTTTTTGCTGTGACGTTGGCAGTATCCTGTTCTTTATAAAGACAGATGTAAAGTATACGAGCCATGCTCTGTGCATCTAAAGAAGATCGCCTTTTTAGTTTCTATTTGGCCCAAACCTTACTTTGACTACTATTTTGCAATGTATTTGTTTATAACATGTTTTTGGGTTCCCTTTTATGTTATTGTTTATCTATTGTCATACTCTCTTTGCCTCTCATTCCTTTTTCATTTCCATTCATTATCAGCTCAGCATTTATTTTGCGCCTCCTTGATCTGTTTCATTTTAACCTCTACGGGCGGGATTTTCTGCCGGGGTGGAGGTGGGGGTGGAGGTGGCCCGTCATTGGCTGGTGGTGAGATCTTCTTATCTGACCACTATCAGCAGTGTTTCCCATTCAATGCACCCCCCGCCATCAGGAAACCCGCGGCGGGGGTTTGGCATCGGCAGAACTGGAAGTTCCCGCTGGCGGGAAGGACCGGAAAATTCATTAAAGCCTTTATTCATCGATTTTCTTTCTTTCTCCTTCTGAGAATATGTCTAGTTTGTACCCAAGCTCCCTTCACTTTGAAGGCCTCCCACTACTCATTTTTTTAACCTGACAACGTTTGATTGCAATTGACCAGCACTGATCCCCTTTCAACTCACTGAAATTAGCCTGCCTTCAATAAGTATTTTCAAATTTGATTGTTCCATTCCCTTTGCGATAATTATCCTAAACCTAATTATATCATGATTACTCTTTCCCAAATCCTTACTTAGTCCAAAATGCTTTACATCGGTGGATTGGCCATGCTAAAATTCCCCTTAATGTCTAAAATGTTAGGTGGGATTACTGGGTTATGAGGATGGGGTGGGGTCATGAGCCTGGATGGGGTCTCTTTCAGAAGGTCGGTGCAGACCCGATGGGCCGGGTGGCTACCTCCTGCACTGTAAGGGTTCTATGATTCTATGACTTGTACCACTTCAGTCCCCAGGCCCAGATCCAGCAGAATTTCCTTCTGTGTTGCCTGGAAACATACTGATTTATACGAAAATATTGCTGCAGTCCTCAGAAAATTAATGTAGGGTGGGGGTTACCGGGCAACCTGCTGCATGTTTTTCGGTGGCAGAGGCAGTCCACCAGCAGGATTTTCTGGTCTCGCAGTTGTCAATGGTATTTCCCCTTGTCTCCAGGAAACCGTGCATCGGCGTTGGACCGGAATATCACACCGGTGTAAACAGCCGGTAAATTCCGTCCATAATCTTCAAATTCATTTGGCGTATGATTCAAAAGACAAGCTATAGATTTGCCCTATTGTGAGCTTGTTATTGGCACATGACCAATAGGTTGCCCACGTCTGCAATGTAAGTTTTCAAGTTTCATAGAATTTCATAGAATTTACAGTGCAAAAGGAGGCCATTCGGCCCATTGAGTCTGCACCGGCTCCTGGAAAGAGCACCCTACCTAAGGTCAACACCTCCAACCTATCCCCATAACCCCACCCAACACTAAGGGCCATTTTGGTCACTAAGGGTAATTTATCATGGCCAATCCACCTAAACTGCACATCGTTGGACTGTGGGAGGAAACCGGAACACCTGGAGGAAACCCACGCACTCACGGGGCGGATGTGCAGACTCCGCACAGACAGTGACCCAAGCCGGAATCGAACCTGGGACCCTGGAGCTGTGAAGCGATTGTGCTATCCACAATCTGCCCTTAAGTTGACTGGGATCAGAGTCAATGAGTGAGATGACTTTGCTGCTGACCAGAACGCCAGGAGACAAGCTGTTAGGAAGGGCATGGAGAAAGCAGAGGACAAACGAAATGACTAGATGGTGGAAAAGAGAGTGGAAAAGCATCAGTCAACTTGGGCCAACTGCAGATGGGACTGTCATTCACAAATTAGTCTCGACAGGCACAACAGACAATGTTCAATACAGAAGTGACATACACCCGTGGAGAAGTCCATTGTCTATCAAGATGGATGGATGCTATTATCATGTGATTCAAAACTCTATTGCTAATTGCAATTAGGAAGGACAATAAATGCTGACCCAGCCAGCAACCCCCACATCCCGCAAATGAATTTAAAATATTGCTGGAACGTTGCTCGTGGCAACTATCGGCAACAGTAAAATCTTTTTTTTGCTCTGAACTGGCAGCAATGATCGAAAGCCAAACTTTGTTGCAAAACTCAAAACCATATGGTACAGCAATGCCAATGAAGATCCGAGGAGTTTTGAAGCTTCGCTCAGAAATGGGCCGGCAGTTTATACAAGTCAGTTCAGTTCGAGACAGTGGTATTGGCTGCTCAATGGGGACCTGGTTTTATTTATAAAATAGAAGAAAACAGCAGACCTTGGAAATGAATACATATATCAAATAGCCTTTTGTATATTATCAAAAAATACCTTTGTAGTTATTACTAGGATGCTACTGATAATTCACAAATCCTTAGTAATCATCAACAAATCACATGTGTAATTAGAATTTAACTATCTTTTCGTTATTGGTTCAACATCACTATTGGCAAATGTAAGATTAATTCTGAAACTTGAGCAGTAATTACGGGCAAAGCCTCTGCTTTTAATGACTTGCTTGGCTAGTCCGTGAAGAAAGTAATTTATCACCTTTAAAAATAGCTCAGAGAGTGACAATAATTGTGCTTTTACATTATACATACACACAGTATATTGCCATTGCAAAAACTGGTGCTGCTTTTGCACTCCAGAGTCTTTGACTCCCATTGCTGCCATGATTAGAGAAGACAATAATTCTCTCCAGGATCTATATACTTACTGGAGTAAAAGTCTGGGGCCTTCACAGAATCATAGAATTTACAGTAGAGAAGGAAGCCATTCTGTCCATCGAGTCTGCACCAGCTCTTGGAAAGAGCACCCTACCCAAGCCGATCCCCACACCTCCACCTTATCCCCATAACCCCAACTAACCTTTTTTGGCCACTAAGGGCAATTTATCATGGCCAATCCACCTAACCTGCACCTCTTTGGACTGTGGGAGGAAACCGGAGCACCCGGAGGAAACCCACACAGACTTGGGGAGAACGTGCAGACTCGGCACAGACGTTAGCCCAAGCCAGGAATAGAACCTGGGACCCTGGAGCTGTGAAGCAACTGTGCTAACCACTGTCCTACCATGCTGCCCCGATGGAAATCATGGCAGGTTTCAACTGCATAAATTCTGCCTCAGTCTTCCAAAGTTGTGGAGGGCATTTATTTCTTGAGAAGGCTGGAAACAGCCCTACCCAATTCGCCGCTCCCCTTTAAAAAGGGAGTGAGGAATGAACAGAGGATCCTCCCAGTGCCTCCCTGATCCTCATGTGTATTGTGAAGAATCCTGATGCAACTGGTCTCCAGATCACATTCACTCCCATCACCACTCACCCTCCACAGGTGGAATTTGAGCACTACCCCTAGGAGTTTCAGGGCTTGTTAATTTAATTGGGATTCTTGGGGCTAGAAACACGAACGTTAAATGATCATAATATTCCTTGTAGGTTAAAATGACAAAGAATAAACTGATAGCTCACATGAGAGCTGGAAAATCAATATAGTGACATTTTCAGTATCAAATCACAAGCCAATCTTTCAGAGCAAAGTTCATTCCCAAATTAGGCTCTTGTGCAGCTGACACCAAATCCTTGAAATATCTACTTTCACAGAATTGCTTAAAATTTCCAAGAATTGTCCTTATTATTTATTTCATTTTATTCGTAGTGGATCACTTGGTGATATTGAGAGCATTACATTATCATAAAAGGTGAAAAGAAATGTAGCAGAAATTAAAATTAGCCATGAGAGTGTACACAATCAGTATTGTGTAGATATCATTGCTACATTGCATTATTTAATACAAGTACCAAGTACAAAAATCTTAGTTTGGTAATTGAGGATGAATGCAGATGAAAGATGAAAAGCATTGTAACTGCAATATCTTTTCTTATTTTATGCATTGCCAGTTGTTTAGGTCTCAACAAAAGGAAGATTTATATCGACCATAAACTTATTTTTTAGGAGATTTCTAAAATTTCCACAAGCAGCTACAATAGCACTGTTGCCGAAGCTCTCATTTCTTGAGATTATCTTCTCAGTCAATATATTATGTGTGAACAACGCAAGTAGTAAATGACAGGCTGATATTTATGTTTCCTCCCACAGTCCAAAGATGTGCAGGTTATGTGGCTTGACCATGTTAAATTACCCCTTTGTGTCCAGGGATGTGCAGATTAGATTACATGGTTACAGGAACAGGGCGGGGTAGATGGGGGAGTGGGCATGGGTAGAGTGCTCTTTCGAAGGGTTGGTGCAGACTTGATGGGTTGAAGGGCCTTCTTATGCGCTGTAAGGATTCTATGATTTCTCCATTCATTCCGCAGATGCTACCACACCTGCTCAGTATTTCAAGCATTTTCTGTTTTATATTTCAGATTTCCAACATCGGCAGAATTTTAGTTTTGTATTAGTATTTAATTCACTGCCATTTCTCTTCCAGGATTGCCTGCCTCCAATGGGATTTCCATTTGTTTCTTATTGTTCACCTTCATTGCTTTTTGTTGCCTGGCTCATGTTTGATCAGATATCTACAACAACTCACTTTCCCAGCCATATTACCTTCCTTGGCAACTGTCTCTGGCTCCAACTCACTCCGCATGGATTCCATCTGGAATTCCACCCATCGTGTTTCAGGTCCACCCATGATTATAGATGTCTCCTGGGTTTTCAGTGTACCTTAAACTCACTTGTCCTCACCTCATTACGATTTCTACTCTCAACCCCATGTGTTGCCACGTGCACGCTCCTGCATCTCTCTTTCAGCAGCACTGATCCATTCCATTTCGCAGCTGTCCAGGTTCACAGTTTCCTTTCACCCATCACCTCAGCCAGCATCTTAACAAATGAATAATTTTTTCTTCCTTTCAGGTATCAAGGATCGCAAACTGCAACATCTCAAGGATACCAAAACCCCACTCTGGATGTTTTGTCTTCTTCACTTCTCTGTGGACTCCATGCTTCTTCTAATCTCACCCATTGGCATGTATTCACAATACCCTCTGACCTTCCCCTATCATTTCGTGAATGATCTGTCTTTCGCAAAGATCTCAGCTTCATCCTCCTATGCTCCCACCTTAATGAACTCCGAGCTTGACATGAGACTTTTACCCATTACCCACCAGCTGGACACCTTCCCCGGCCAATTGTCCTCTCTCAATCTTTTCATTGAGAGCTGTCTGCATAACATCAGCAGCCTCAATATTTCTGCTCCCCACATACACTTTAAACTATCTAACACTGAACCTTCAGGACACTGTTCTCTCAGGTCTATCCCTAACTTTTTCAGCAAATCTGCTGTTGTCTGCTGCATGACCTTTATCTAGCAGGGGCCAAATCCCATTTCTCTGAAACTTCATCCTATTCTCCTTGGACCCTAACCATTGAAGATAAGCCATTGTTTCCAGGACTGTCACTGACCTCGTCTCCTCTGGTATTCTCACCTTCATGGTCTCTAAACCCATAGTTCCCCCAACTTCACTGCACTGATTTCTTCTTATCTCTACTCTATATTTTCTCCACTTATTTGGTCTCTTCCCACCAACATCCCGTCACTTTAGCAGTTTTGTGATCCTGAGCCTAACTGTCTCCCTTCCAATCCTGACATCCTCGACATCTCCATCCTCCACCAGGATGGCCTGAGAGTTCTGTGCTTTTTCTTAGAAGGAGACTCAGCTAGTTGCAATCCATCAGTATCGTACTCCGCCTGCCTGAATTTCATCTCACTTTGAACAACTTACTTTTGAACTCCACTCACTTTCCCCAAATAAAAAATGTTGCTATGGGTGCTCGCATGGATCCTCGCTCTACCTACCGTTTTGTGGAATCTTCAGAATATTCTTTATTCAAGTCTCATTCAGGCCTCCATCATATATTGTTCTGGTTTATTAACGACTATACTGGTGTTGCTTCCTGTTCTCGCCTTGAGCTGGAAAATATCATTGAATGTACTTGTAGCTTCCACTTTTCTCTTGCCTTCACGTGGTCTACCTCTGGTTCTTTTCTTCCCTTTCTTCATTTGTCTGTCTCTCTTTCTGAGGATAGGCTAAAAACCGATATTCAGTATAAGATTGCCACTTTATCACACTCTGCTTCCTTTAAGGACTCTATGCTATTCTTTCAGTTTCTCCATCACATCTCAGATCATGCAATGTCCATATGAGCACTTCTGATATGTCTTCCCTTTTCCTCAACTGGGGGATTGCCCCTCATTCTGGTTCACGGGACTCTCAACCAGATCTGACCCATTTTCTGCAATTCTGTTTTCATTCTATTCCCTCCCATTCAGAACAATGATAAGGGGGCCTCACGGTAGCATGGTGGTTAGCATCAATGCTTCACAGCTCCAGGGTCCCAGGTTCGATTCCCGGCTGGGTCACTGTCTGTGTGGAGTCTGCACGTCCTCCTCGTGTGTGCGTGGGTTTCCTCCGGGTGCTCCGGTTTCCTCCCACAGTCCAAAGATGTGCGGGTTAGGTGGATTGGCCATGCTAAATTGCCCGTAGTGTAAGGTTAATGGGGGGATTGTTGGGTTACGGGTATACGGGTTACGTGGATTTAAAGTAGGGTGATCATTGCTCGGCACAACATCGAGGGCCGAAGGGCCTGTTCTGTGCTGTACTGTTCTATGTTCTATGTTTCCCTTTGTCATCTCCTTTTACCCCACTAGCTTCCACATTCAGACCATGGGGCTGGTTTAGCACAGTGGGATAAACAGATGGCTTGTAATGCCAGCAGCGCGGGTTCAATTCCTGTACCAGCCTCCCCAAACAGGCGCCGAATGTAGCCACAAGGGGCTTTTCACAGTAACTTCATTGAAGCCTACTTCTGACAATAAGCGATTATTACTATTCTCCTCCACCAATACTGCCATCTCCAGCATGATGCCACCACCAAACACCTCTTCCCCTGTTCTTCCCTTTCAATATCCAAGGAGACCGTTCCTTTCACGACACCCTGGCCCACTTATCAATCATCACCTCCCCTGCCAACAGCACCTTTCCATACAAGCATAGGAGATGCACCATCTGCCATTTTATCACCTTCCTTATTACCATCCAAAGCCCAACACTCTTCTCAGGTGAAGCAATAATTAACTTGCAATTCTATCAATTTAGTATACTGTATTCACTGCTCATGATGTGGTCGCCTCTACAATGGGGAGACCAAAATCAGACGGCTTTGCCATTTTGTGGGGAAACCACTGTTCAGTTCTCAAGCATGGTCCCGGTCACCTGTCATTTCAATTTGCCACCTTACTCCCATGGTGACATTCTGATCTTGGCCCCCTTGAGTGTTCCAGTGAACCTCAATGCACGTTTGAGGAAGATCACGTCATCTTTCAACAGAGCATGTTACAGCCTTTTGGACTCAATATTGAGTTCAACGATTTTAGCTCATAACCTCTGTCCCCAGTTTATCTTGACTGGTTTGAGTTTTCGTCCCTCTTGTTTCCCACTTGTTTATTTATCTTTGCTTTTGGACAGCAGTTAGTCAGGATTCTGTCATTCACATCTCTCCAGACACAATTAGGCCAATTTAGCATGACCAATCCACCTGACTTGCACATCTTTGGACTGCGGGAGGAACTCGGAACATCTGGAGGAAACCCATGCAGACACGGGGAGAACGTACAAACTCCACACAGTCACCTGAGGTCAGAATCGAACCTGGGTCCTTGTCGCTGTGAAGCAGAAATGCTAACCACTCCACTGTGCCATATGGAATGTTTTATATTTGCCTTATTCATTATATAATGTTAATATTAATGACATCCACTTAAACTGTACCAAACTGCTTATGTGAACTTAAATTTGCACGCTGAAATTGAAGCATTATTTTATTGTAACCGTAAGCAAGAGTTCTCTAGTCTCCCGTTTCCAGCAATTCCAACTATTTGTACTCTTAAGTCAATCCATATTGTTCCCGAGGCACACGTAACAGCACAATCCATAAATTATGTGCGTATAACTCCAATTATGTGTGTATTTATTAATCAAAACATATTTTATTGGATTTTCAGGTAACAACAGATGTACATAATGGGTGAAAAGCACATTGCCTAAATGCACCAAGCAATTCAACATGCAATTTATTTTGGAAATTTTTCAAGATGTACCAGATGTTTGAATGAAATATGTAAATTTTAATTTTGTCTGACACTGAAGAAATTAAATCATGTTTGGTGTAAGTATGCAGCTTGCGACAACCCAAACTACTGTTGTCTATACAGAAAGGAATAAGATATATTTCACCTGTCTACTAGTAAATTCTGAGGTGCCATTTTTTTCCCTCTCCATCTTGAAACCTTTTTCTCTGGTAGAGTAAAAGTATTACATTTAAAATGGAACAAGATTTCTGTATCATTATGTACCATCTCAAAATTGAAATGCAGACCACCAATTTTGAAAAAACATCTCCATGGATGTCTTTCCTTGGCATATTTTCGATCACTTTCAATCACTTGCTGGAGGATGTATACTACTGGAGTGATTTGGCTATTTGAATGACCTCTGCTCAATGAAACATTTCCAGGTTATTGGAAGTTGTTCTCCATTATGTATTCCATTCCTGAATTTCAGATTCACTCAGTACAATAAGATGAAAACATGCAGCAGTAGAGTCCAATGGGCCTCCTTTAATAATAATAATCTTTATTTGCACAAGTAGGCTTACATTAACACTGCAATGAAATTACTGTGAAAAGCCCCCATTCGCCACATTTTGACGCCTGTTCAGGGACACAGGGGAAGAATTCAGAATGTCAAATTCACCTAACAGCACACTTTTGGACTTATGGGAGGAAACTGGAGCACCCGGAGGAGACACAAGGAGGATGTGCAGACTCCGCACAGCCAGTGACCCAAGCTGGGAATCGAACCTGTGTGGATGCTGCTGCTGGTCACATATTTCAAATGGGTCCCTTCCATGAGATTTGTTACAAAGTCTATGGGCGGAGTTCTCTCGCAATTGGAGGGATGGCCCGACGCCGGCGCCAAGAACGGCGCAAACCTCTCCAGCGTCAGGCCAAATGGAAGTTGCAGAATCCTCTGCACGTCTGGGGGCTAGGCCAGCAGCGGAGGGTTTGGCGGCGCGCCAACCGCGCCGAAGGGCCGACGCGAGTTGGCGCATGCGCAGACCGGCCGGCGTGTTCCTGCGCATGCGCAGCGGGGGTGTTCTTCCCCACACTGGCCTCTGTAGGGCTCCGCCATCAGATGTGCCCCCATGGTACAGGCCCGCCTGCAGATCGGTGGGCCCCCCCGGGGCCGGATCTCCCTGCGCCCCCCCCCCCCCCCGCCCCCGAGGACTGCACTAGACGGCCTACCAGCTAGATCCCGCCGTGTGGGACCATCTCCATTTCACGGCGGTGGGACTGGCCAGGAACTGAGGGCCACTCGGCCCATCAGGGGCCGGAGAATTGCCAGGGGCGCTGCTGTCCAAGGCCCCTGACTGGCGTGGAGTAATCCCCGCCCCCACCCCAAAACCAGCGCCGGAGAATACAGCAGCCGGTGTCGGAGCTGCGGGGCAGGATTCACACCGCCCCCCCGAGATTGTCTGACCCGGGGGGGATCGGATAATCTCGCCCCACATGTTTTACATAGGCCCCCTATGTTTTGCGAGCAAAGTGGAACAATTGGAATTTTAGGCCTAAGGTGGTTATTTTAAAGAATTACATAATGAGCAATATCTGCAGATAGGTCATTTTTGTCCTGACACTATTTCATTGAGAGAGCAGAAGAAAAAATTGGGAAAGGTGCTGAATGAGATAATTAATTTTCTTGAATGAATAAGAAAGACATCTAAGTCAGTCAGACATCACTGGCTCCAGTCCAGTTTATTAAATTTCATGCTTGTACTTCCAAAGTTCACAAGCATCCTGGGGCAAAGCAATCACTCTAGCCCTCATATAGCCTTTCAACTATAGTGGCATACGGCTGGGTCACTGAATCCTTAGCTTAAGGTCATGGGTTCCCCTAACATAAAACAAAGCCCTCCCCTCACAAAAGTACAATCTCAAACCCTCTGGCATTTTATATCAAGAAAAATGACCTTTATTTTCAAATTGGTGCAAGATATCACTCATGGTCACCCACAGTAAACACTAGGGAAGATGTGGTGACTGTAAAAACTCAACCCCTTCCAAGATGAGAACATGTGCGAGATGAAAGAATGATTTTTCAGCTGCAATAAGTATAAATTCCAATGTATTTAAAATCAAAATTGATTAAAACCAGAAGCTGATATAACTAGGTTTTGTTCTGGCTGAATATTTCCAACCAAATTTAGATTAGTTTGGATTCTGACCTGAATTTGCACTCATTTCTATCTAAAACATCACACATGATTAGAAGTGATTATCTGTAACAGAAGCTGGTTCTTTTCAAGAAAAAGCAAGATCGCCATCTGGAAAGATTCTATTATCTGGGTATGACTATAGGAACGATTAATGTATAATTACCAAAGGGCTTTGACAATGATAAATAAATGTGTGACACACAATTCATTGTTACCTCTGCTTTCTAATTATTACTGCAGTGCTGTTATCTGCACTCCGACCTGGAACATCATCACAAGATTCCATAAAATGCAGCTAAAGTTGAAAATTGGTGTGAATGTGCAGCCGAGATTTGAAATGGCAGAGTATGTTTTGACTATATATTTTTTCTCACCTCATTGGTCAAATAGGTCAAGTTAGATTTGCTGCTGCTGCACAGCATATGATACACAATGAAAAGGATTACTGTACCTGCAAATTCAATTTCAGACAAAGCTGATTTTAACAACAAAATAAATCTAAGCAGATGCTTCCATGACACAAATTCCAGGTTTATGAAAAATATTGGATGATTTAAGACGGATGGTAAGAGATGTTTGTACACTTCAGGTATGCACCTTCTATTTAGATTGCATACGAAAGGACAAAGTCATTTTGGAAGCAGAACGTCCTAATTTTCCGAGATACTTTGGAGTTGTCATTAGATTTGTGAACATTGGCCTTTTTAAAGAGCTACACAGAAAAGAACGTGCATCCATTTGGAAGGTATACAGCCTTTCTGTTCTGCCAATCATGTTCTGTTTTAATAATTTAATTGTTTACTGCGATCAGCTTTATTATTTGCGATAGATCAATATAATTCACAGAACGTGCATTATAGAAGCAATTGCAGCTAACCCTTATACCACGACCAGCATTCTGTATTTAGTCCTCGTTATTGGCAACAATACTATTGTTTATGTGATAATGCTGCCAGCTTGTCAGTCACCACACATCCTTCTTGTTCAAGTAAATTTCTTCATGACCAGTTTTCTTTATGCCTGGTGTCTGCAATTCCCAAATGTCAGCCTTTGAGGGCCAATTATCCTGCCCTTTCCCACATGTGAAGCATGCTACTCTGTCCAGGCCCAGAGGCAACACAGTTTTATTTCCAGGGCAACTAACATTGTCTGGGACATTTCTGGTGCAGGCCTGCCCCCTGACATACCCATATGATGCTGGAAATTTAAGCTTATCTGCAGGATTCTGCTTTTGGACTTTTGAGATCAAGGCCACTGACTTTAACAGATGGATCAAGAATGAATAATGCAAGCAGTAGAGATGAATTTGCAAGTTGTTCAAGAGCCATATTCAGCTTTTTGCAGAGGCCACAGCCAAGGTCAGTGTAAGACCAGCAAGGATTGCACCCTACTCACCTTTGGCCGAGAGGAACGTCAACAGTATTAACCCACATTAGGTCACACACTAGATTAGATATCTAGGTACCATTAGCCACCAGGTAGTGCAGATGAATGATTAACAGAGTTTGTATATAATCCTTCCATGAATTCTCTGCCACGAGAGCTGCCAGAACCTGAATGTATACCTTCTACCATTAGACTGAATGGGACCACACCCCCACACTAATTGGACAGAAATCAAATCGAGATTAAAATTAAAATTATTATTTTTTTAAATCAGTCTCTCATGCTGTGGCTACAACCTGCTATGATGGCTAAGGGAGAATAAATGTTCATTAGCAGAATGACATTTTATTTCTCTATGCATGGGCGATGCCATGACAGAACAGCATGTGTGGAATTACATGTACACATTGGAATGTTCAGTCATATGAATGCGAGTTCCTCAAGTTTTAATTCTGTCTCAGTGATCATTTTAACAAGTGGTAGTTTTTATTCTTCCAGTTCTATGATGTTTAATTAATATAGATAACTGATTACAGTGACAGCAGGATTTCTTACACCAGTGTTTATATTTTAATTGTAAAATATAGAGTAGAGGGGGAAGGGAAAATCAGATTGATTCCAACAGAACCTAGTTTAATTCCTTGTGACTGGGATGGATTTGGGACTTGCCTGCTTGCCTTACCCCTGATGGAGATCACAGTGCTGTGGGTCACACCTGCTTTCAGACTGAGATCTGAAGAAGAAATGTGTGACACCAGTTACTCCATTTGTGCTTATTCTTCTGGCTTAAGTTACCTTCTCACAGATGGAGAGCAAGAGAGAGAGAGAGAGAGAGAGAGCGCAAGGGAGATGCACTATTATCAAATGATAGTCGGTCATTGTAAACCAACAAGCAACAACATGTTAAAATATATATCAACAATTTGAAATTTAAACATCTGTACAAAAAAGGTTTTTCCTCAAATCCCCCCAAAACCTCCCACCACTCACTTTGAACTTGTGTCCCCTTGTAACTGACCCATTCAACTGAGGGGAACAGCTGTTCCCTATCCACCATGTCCGTGCCCCTCAGAATCTTGTACACCTCAATCAGGACGCCCCTCAGTCTTCTCTGCTCCAGTGAAAACAATCCAAGCCTATCCAACTCTCTTTATAACTTAATTGTTCCATCCCAGGCAACATTCTGGTGAATCTTCTCTGCACCCGCTCCAGTGCAATAACATCCTTCCTATAATGTGGCGATCAGAATTGCACACAGTTGTGGCCTCACCAAAGTTCTTTAAAGCCTCCCTGCTTTTGTAATCCATGCCCCGATTGATAAAAGTGAGTGTCCCATATGCTTATTTCACCACTCGATTAAACTGCCTTTCTGCCTTCAGAGATCAATGGACAAACACGCCAAGGTCCCTTTGTTCTTCAGAACTTCCCAGTGTCAGACCTTTCACAGTATACTTCCTGGTGAAATTACTCCTTCCAGAGTGTATCACCTCACACTTTTCAGGGTTAAATTCCATCTGCCACTTATTCACCCATTTGACCATCCTGTCTATATTTTCCTGTAACCCAAGGCACTCAGCCTCACTGTTAATCTCCTGGCCAATCTTTGTTTCATCTGCAAATTTACTGATCCTATCCCCCACATAGTCATCTATGTCATTTATATAAATGACAAACAACAGGGGGCCCTGCACAGTTCCCTGTGGTACACCACTCGTCACTGGCTTCCAGACACTAAAGCAGCCATCTGTCATCGACCTCTGACACCGCTAAGCCAATTATGAATCCACCTTATCAAGTCACCCTGTATCCCATGTGCATTTGCCTTCTTAATAGATCTCCCACGTGGGACTTTGTCAAAAGCTTTTCTGAAATCTATGTAAACTACATCAACTGCACTACCCTCATCTACACACTTGGTTACATGCTGAAAAAATTCAATCAAATTTGTTAGGCATTACCTCTGACAAAACCATGCTGACTATTCCTGATCAAACCTAGTCTCTCCAAGTGGAGATAGATTCTCTCCTTCAGAATCTTCTTCAGTAGTTTCCCAAACATGGACATCAGACTCACTGGTCTGTAGTTCCCTGGCTTGCCTTGACAACCTTTCTTAAATAGTGGGACCACATTAGCTGTTCTCCAGTCCCCTGGCACCTCCCTGTGGCCAGATATGAATTAAAAATTTGGGTCAGAGCCCAATCTCCTCTCTCACCTCCCACAGCAGCCTGGGACACAATTCATCCGGACCTGGAGATTTTTCCACTTTTAAACCTGCCAATACCTTGTCACTCCTTGTGACAATTTGCTTAAGAACCTCACAACTTCCCTCCCTGAGTTCCATAACCAGCTCCTCATTCTCTTGTATGAAGACATATGTGAAATATTTGTTCAAGACCCTGCCAATGTCCTCTGGCTCTACCCATAGATTTCTCCCTTGATCCTTAATGGGCCCTACTCTTTCCCTGGTTATCCTCTTCCCATTGATATACTTATAGAATATCTTGGGATTTTCCCTACTTTTACCAGCCAGAGCTTTCTCCTATCCCTTTTTAGCTCTCCCAACTGATTTCTTAAGCTCCATCCTGCACTTTCCGTACTCCTCTAATGCCTTTGTAGACTTGCCCCACTTATAGTTTAAAAGCCTCTCTTTTCCTTCTCATCGTATTCTGAATGTCTCTGGTCACCTATGGTTCCCTGGGTTCGTTACACCTTCCCAACTCCCTGGAGGGAACATATTGGACCTGTACCCTCCCCATTTCAATTTTGAACGCCCCCCCCACCCCTCCCCCCCACCGCCCCAACACCACTGCACATCTGTAGATTTCCAACTGCTTTTATATTTCAAACTGGAAAGCCTCTGATTGGTCCTTAAGAATCGAGAGCCCGCCCACCATCCTTATTGTATGGTGAGCCTACGGTCTGGACACTGATTGGCAGCTCCAGGGAAAATCTGAGTGACTGTTCTTTACACAATGCAGACTTCTGAGTCTCATTTGAGACTGATAGCTCAAATCCATAGAGCAAATTCTGCTGAATATATATTTATTGTGTTTACAAGTCAAATTCTGTTTCTTTGCTTTTCCTTTTTTTTCCATAAATTTAGAGTACCCAATTATTTTGTTTTCCCAATTAAGGGGCAATTTAGCGTGGCCAATCCACCTACGCTGCACATCTTTTTGGGTTGTGGGGGTGAGATCCACACAAAGTCCAATTCTGTTAGTATTAAGTAATACTCTTGGATTTTAATTTTTGCTTTCGGGATCAAATTTCACAACAGTTTGTAACAGTGCTTGTAATTTTAAACCTGATCTTGGCTTACACAAGGACGTCCCATTGTAAATATCTGCTTCAGAAATTTCCATTCTGAACAATGGCATAAAACATATTGAAGGTAGTAATGCTTGCACCAGGAAGTGGGTGCGATTTAACGAAAGAAAGAGTCCCGTCATGGGCAAGTTTAGCGGGATACTTCCTGCCGTTTGTAGTGCTGGGAACAACCCCGCTAGCTAAAGGGATTTTGTTATTTTTGTTGGGCCAGGGCGCATCCTGCACTGAGGAGCTCCACTCACCAATGCAGGAAGAGATCAGGGCGCGATTTTTAAATGGTGCCCTAATCTCTCAATCCCCCAGCACCCCTGGACCCCCAATGCACCAACATTCCTACTTGAGCCGCCCCACACCCCACATCATAAGGGCATGGCACCCCTGGGTCCAATCCCAGTAGGGGCAAAATGACACCTTGGCAGGGGCATTGCCAGGGTGCCAGGCTGGCAGTTCCAGGCTGACACCCTGGTGGCACTGTCAGGGTTCCCAGGTGGCACTGCCAGTCTGCCAGTGTCAGGTACTTGGGTGGCATCAGCAGTGCCAAGGATGTCACCCTACCTAGGGGCTGACCCCCAGGGGCGGGGGTGGGGGGGGGGGGGGTGAGGGGGGAGGCATCCAATCCTTGGGAGATCCCCCCTGGTGCCATTCCACCTGGTCGCCGTTTGTGGAGACTGTGACATTACACAAATGTACAGCATGTGAAGAGTTAATGTTATGTTCAGCCAAGCCATGAGAGGGAGCTAAGGGACAGTACTAAAAATTGCACTAGCTCTTAAGCTAAGGGGAGGAGATTAGACTAGAGCTGAAGAAGCAGAGTTAGTTAAGATATAATAGTTATAAATAGTTGATATAGTATTCGTGAATATAATTTAGTTCTTACATGTATGTTTGCTATTCAGAATAAGTGTCAAACTCAAATTTAGTGGTGTTAATAAAATTAGTTTAGTTCTTCAAAAGAGCTGTGTGTATCTTTGTGATCACTACGCCTTCCATCCTGGGAACCCCTCACAAAGATCACCACAGAGACCAGTGCTAAACGGTGCCCAACTGGGGTCTTCTCGGTGAGGGGATTTGATCACGGGTGCTGGTTAGGTCTAGCGAGTGCATATTCAAGTGTGACTAACTCCAAACTTTAATTTGCAAATTTAGGTCCTGCCCATTGTGGGCGGGATTCAGACCAGAACGTCTCACGAGATCCCGCTCGATCTCATGGCGAGCCGGGTAAGTCTCATGAGAGGCATCTTGAGAGATTTACTGGCCGCATCACGTCTCGTATTGGGCGTGACGCGGCTGTTAGACCGTGCCCAAAACCCTTAATAATATGCATTTATACCACAAACTGGGAATTAAAAAACAATTTAGACCAATTAGAACATAGAACATAGAACATTACAGCGCAGTTCAGGCCCTTCGGCCCTCAACGTTGCGCCGACCTGTGAAACCCCTCTAAAGCCCAACTACACTTTTCCCTTATCATCCATATGTCTATCCAATGACCATTTGAATGCCCTTAGTGTTGGCGAGTCCACTACTGTTGCAGGCAGGGCATTCCACGCCCCTACTACTCTCTGAGTAAAGAACATACCTCTGACATCTGTCCTATATCTATCTCCCCTCAAACTTAAAGCTATGTCCCCTCGTGCTAGACATCACCATCCGAGGAAAAAGGCTCTCAATGTCCGCCCTATCTAATCTTCTTATCATCTTGTATGCCTTAATTAAGTCACCTCTTAACCTTCTTCTCTCAACGAAAACAGCCTCAAGTCCCTCAGCCTTTCCTCATAAGATCTTCCCTCCATACCAGGCAACATCCTGGTAAATCTCCTCTGCACCCTTTCCAATGCTTCCACATCCTTTTATAATGCGGCGATCAGAACTGCATGCAATACTCCAAATGCGGCCACACCAGAGTTTTGTACAACTGCAACATGACCTCATGGCTCAGAAACTAACACACCGTACACCTTCTTAACAACCCTATCAACCTGGGTGGCAACGTTCAGGGATCTATGTACATGGACGCCGAGATCTCTCTGCTCATCCACACTACCAAGAAGCTTACCATTAGCCCAGTACTCTGTCTTCCTGTTATTCCTTCCAAAATGAATCACCTCACACTTTTCTGCATTAAACTCCATTTGCCACCTATCAGCCCTGCTCTGCAGCTTATCTATGTCCCTCTGTAACTTGTAACATCCTTCCGCACTGTCCACAACTCCGCCGACTTTAGTGTCATCTGCAAATTTACTCACCCAGCCTTCTACGCCCTCCTCCAGGTCATTTATAAAAATGACAAACAGCAGTGGCTCCAAAACAGATCCTTATGGTACACCACTAGTAACTGGACTCCAGTCTGAACATTTCCCATCAACCACCAGCTAGCCAACTTCTGATCCAAACTGCTAAATCACCCTGAATCCCATGCCTCCGTATTTTCTGCAATAGCCTACCGTGGGGAACCTTATCAAACGCTTTACTGAAATCCATATACACCACATCAACTGCTTTACCCTCATCCACCTGTTTGGTCACCTTCTCAAAGAACTCAATAAGGTTTGTGAGGCACGACCTATCCTTCACAAAACCATGTTGACGATCTCTAATCAAATTATTCCTTCCCAGATGATCTCTTATAAACCTTTCCAATACTTTGCCCAAAACAGAGGTAAGGCTCACTGATCTATAGTTACCGGGGTTGTCTCTACTCCACTTCTTGAACAAGGGGACAACATTTGCTATCCTCCAGTCTTCTGGCACTATTCCTCCAGACAAAGATGACTTAAAGATCAAAGCCAAAGGCTCAGCAATCTCCTCTCTAGCTTCCCAGAGAATCCTAGGATAAATCCCATCTGGCCCAGGGGATTTATCTATTTTAACACTTTTCAGAATCGCTAACACCTCCTCCTTATGAACCTCAAGTCCTTCTAGTCTAGTAGCCTATATCTCAGTATTCTCCTCAACAACATTGTATTTTTCCTGTGTGAATACTGACGAAAAATATTCATTTAGCTCCTCTCCTATCTCCTCGGACTCCATGCACAACTTCCCACTACTGTCCTTGACTGGCCCTACTCTTACCCTAGTCATTCTTTTATTCCTGACATATCTATAGAAAGCTTTAGGGTTATCCTTGATCCTACCTGCCAAAGACTTTTCATGTCCCCTCCTGGCTCTTTTTAGCTCCCTCTTTAGATCCTTCCTAGCTAACTTGTAACTCTCAAGCGCCCTAACTGAACCTTCACGTCTCATCTTTACATAATCCTTCTTCTTCCTCTTGACAAGTGTTTCAACTACTTTTGTAAACCACGGTTCCCTCGCTCGACCACTTCCTCCCTGCCTGACAGGTAAATACTTATCAAGGACATGCAGTAGCTGTTCCTTGAACATTCTCCACATTTCCATTGTGCCCATCCCTGCAGTTTTCTTAGCATCCGATGCATCCTGAGTCTTACCTCATCGCATCATAATTGCCTTTCCCCCAGCTATAACTCTCGCCCTGCGGTATATACCTATCCGTTTCCATCGCTAAAGTAAACGTAATCGAATTGTGGTCACTATCACCAAAGTGCTCACCTACCTCCAAATCTAACACCTGTCCTGGTTCATTACCCAGTACCAAATCCAATACGGCCTCGCCTCCCGTTGGCCTATCTACCTACTGTGTCAGAAAACCCTCCTGCACACATTGGACAAAAGCGGAGCCATCTAAAGTACTCGAACTATAGTGTTTCCAGTCAATATTTGGAAAGTTAAAGTCCCCCATAAGAACTACCCTGTTACTTTGGCTCCTATCCAGAATCATCTTTGCAACCCTTCCCTCTACATCTCTGGAACTTTTTGGAGGTCTATAGAAAACACCTAACAGGGTGACCTCTCCTTTCCTGTTTCTAACCTCAGCCCATACTACCTCAGTAGACGAGTCCTCATCAAACGTCCTTTCTGCCACCGTAATACTCTCCTTGACTAACAATGCCACCCCTCCCCCTCTTTTACCACCTTCCCTGAGCTTACTGAAATATCTAAACCCCGGCACCTGCAACAACCATTCCTGTCCCTGCTCTATCCATGTCTCCGAAATGGCCACAACATCGAAGTCCCAGGTACCAACCCATGCCACAAGTTTTTACATAGAATTTACAGTGCAGAAGGAGGCCATTCGGCCCATCGAGTCTGCACCGGCTCCTGGAAAGAGCACCCTACCCAACCGCACACCTCCACGCTATCCCCATAATCCAGTAACCCCACCCAACACTAAGGGCAATTTTGGACACTAAGGGCAATTTATCATGGCCAATCCACCTAACCTGCACATCTTTGGACTGTGGAAGGAAACCGGAGCACCCGGAGGAAACCCACGCACACACGGGGAGGATGTACAGACTCCGCACAGACAGTGACCCAAGCCGGAATTGAACCTGGGACCCTGGAGCTGTGAAGCAATTGTGCTATCCACAATGCTACCGTTCTGCCCCTTATTCCGGATGCTCCTGGCATTGAAGTAGACGCACTTTAAACCACCTTCCTTCCTGCCGGTACACTCCTGCAACTTTGAAACCTTACTCATGATCTCACTACTCTCAACCTCCCGTATACTGGAGCTACAATTCAGGTTCTCAATCCCCTGCTGAACTAGTTTAAACCCTCCCGAAGAGCATTAGCAAATTTCCCCCCATTAAGGGGCAATTTACTGTGGCCAGTCCACCTACCCTGCACATCTTTGGGTTGTGGAGATGAAACCCACGCAGATGCGGGGAGAATGTGCAAACTCTACGCGGTCAGTGACCCGGGTACCGAATTGAACCCGGGTCCTCGGCACCATGAGGCAGCAGTGCTAACCACTGTGCCACCATGCAGCCCCTTACAAACTGAGAAATGTTTGCCATGTATTCTTCTTTAACTTTTATAGCATTACAAAAAATAATTTTTTGCGTGACATATGAAAAACGTAGTAAATTCTGACATTGTTAGGAAGCCATTTAAATTATGCATGCCTGTCTTATAATGATGAATATCATGGAATGATATTCCTTTGAATTCTGTGGTTCACGCTATTGTGGTTTAAATTTATCTCATTAATTTGCAATACACAGCCTACATTAGAAATAGAAACATTTATCAGTTGAGCATTTCAGGTGCTACATAGTGGCAGTTGTAAACATAATGACACCTGAAGAAATCAGATTTGGAACTTTATGGCCGGGATTCTCCGGCCGCATTCGCCTGGTGTCCGGAGAATCCTGCCCGAGGACAATGGATTTTCTGTTGTCGACTTCTCGCCTATGGCATTCTTGCGGTGGGCGGGGTGGACAAATCCAGCCCTACTCCTCTAACAAATTGATTATAAAATCTCACTCTACACTTTACAGTTGCACAAGATTAGCCCTTTAGGCAGACAACTTACTCCTTTTAAGGTAAGAGCTGAAAACACTAGGCCCAGGCAATTGGAGCTTCTGAACACAAGCTCAAAATTGCCAGGACTAAGGTTAGGTCACGGCGGTGGGTATTTTAAGGAGGGGCCCTGTGACCAGGGAGTGTGAGCTCAGCCCAGGAGTGGTTAAACTTTCCATGCGGGCACTTGAAAAGCACAACTGATCCATCTGACACCATGGCAAAGATTAAATAAAAGACTGAAAAATACTTATTCTGTTTGAGCTTCTTCTGACCAAAATATATTTTAGTCAGCATCCAAAATTATTTATTTATTTTTTAAATATAAATTTAGAGTACCAATTATTTTTTCCAATTACGGGGCAATTTAGTGTGGCCAATCCACCTATCCTACACATCTTTTTGGGTTGTGGGGGTGAAACCCACGCAGACATGGGGAGAATGAGCAAACTCCACACGGACAGTGACCCAGGGCCGAGATTCAAACCCGGTTCCTCAGCGCCTAGGCAGCAATGCTAACCACTGTGCCACCGTGCTGCCCTGTCAGCATCCAAAATTGATCACAGTGCTCCAGCTTGGGTCTGAGCAAGGCTCATATAATTGAAGCATCAGTTTTATGGTCCAATCCCCCTTGAGATATATTCCACTAGTCTTTTCGATAGCCTGTGTATTTGTGCACTAATTTATTTGGGCCATGAGCAGCAGTTATGTTTTCTTGCATGCCTCAGGATTAAATAAGGACATTTTATAAACTTTGGTCTGATCCAAAAACGACTTGAATAGTTTCAGCTGTGTCTTTGGAAGATATTGGCATTTCTCGTGAACTGAGAGATTCTGTTTGGCCGTGGTTTAATTGAACTCAATTAGCTTCATGTGTGTCTTCGCTGCAGGTGCTACAATGAGCAACCATTGAAAAGATGCTGATTTCAGTCCTTCAGCTATGATTCTCATGTGGCATTGAGCTATGTCTTGAGACGTGTAGTATGTGAGTTGACCACACAAACTGGTGCATAATATTTGGTGTGCGCAACTTCACCTCATAATGTGTCTGCGGGTTTTTGAATTAGGTTGGTCCTTGATTTGGCTTTTTCAGCAGGAAATAGCCACAGGGCTGGATTTTCAATCACCTCTGACGGCAGTTGGCGAGCCCACTTTGAAAATAGTGCTCCTGAGCAGCATTTTAACCCCACCAGAATGCGCTGCCATTTTCAAAATAGTGGGGGTGGGGAACCCAGTAACCTGCGTATCTCTAAGTAACTGCTTATTAAGCTCCTTGAAGGACTTGCTAATACTTGAGCAGAGCAGATCAAGAACCTTATGGCTGATTGTTTAGATACTGGCCCACTCCTCTCCCTCCTGTTCTGTTCTGCAAAGCAAAGGCAAGCCCAGTCATGGCTGCTGTCTGCCTCTGAGATTTGAACTCCAGAGTCAGTTCTTACCTTCAGGCAATAACTGGCCCAATTAGCAGCTTTGCATATCAAAATAGCACAGTACCAGTGACGCAGATGCCACTCCGTCAGGACCAGGAAATGACCTGGGCATTGGGTTCTGGATCACGATTGAAAATACAGTTCATGGTTTCAGAAGAGATTTCACTAGCTGAGGCACAAATGTCTTCAATTCTTACCATTCAATATTGAAAGGAATAATGGTTGGAGTGCATAATGTTTTGGAAGTGAAGGCAGTTTCCATGTATCTAGTTACACAAAACTCTCCATTTTTAAAAATTCATTTAGGGGATGTGGGCATTTTTGGTTAGGCCAGCATTTATTGCCCATTCCTAGTTGCCCTTCAGAAGGTGGTGGTGAGTTGCCTTCTTGAACCGCTGTAGTCCTTGAGGTGTATGTACACCCACAGTGCTGTTTTGGGGGGTGTTCTAGGATGTTGCCCACTCAGAGAGAATGATGGTGCAGGAGATGTCCACAGCAAAATTCCTGCAAGACCTTTTAAGGGCAGTGGTGGATTGCAAACTTACAGCTGTTATTATTTCAATAGATGCTTTGAGATTCAGACTGCATTGGACAATTTCATACAGCTCTTTGGAACTGTATGGTCTTTAATGACACTGGCCAGAATCTCCGGACCTTCCCTGTGATGGGTTTGATGATGGGAGAACATTTAATGAGGTAGCAAGTTTACGGTGGCGACAACATCACATTCCTGCCTCCACCCCAATTAAGTTCATGCCAGGAAGATCTGTGGACAAATTTCCCACCATGACCCCATTAAGGCCCTCCAGTAGCCAATTAATGCCCAATTAGGGGCCTCATCCTGCCTTTGCTAGATTTCACCCAGCAATGAGCAGGGGGCTTGCCATGCAGAGTGCGCGATACAAATCTTGCAGAGTTGCTTGTGGGCCCCTGGGAGTGTGCCTGTTCAAAGGCACTCAGAGCGTGATCCAGGGGCCAGACATCAGGAAGGGAGAGACACAGTAAGCCCTTGCTGTCAACATCCCATCATCCCCGCTGTCTATCTACCTGATGGCCCCCACACTGTGAACGTCCGACTATCATCACCCAGCTGCCTGGGATCCAGCAACAATCCTCAGCCTCAGGTGGGTTTCATATTGGCAGCTGCCCCTGCCTCCCTGGTGGTACTGTTGTTCAATAGAGCTGCCAGCCTCTGAATAACTGTCAGTTCTTGATGGACAGAACTCTCTCTCTGCATCCCCCAGGATCCTTGATCCTGAGGAATGGCCCAACACTGGCCTGAGTAGCACATGATGAATTGGGCCCGCCTGGGCAAAATGCTGATTTAAAAAAATAATTTACAGGATGTGGGTGTGGCTGGCTAGGCCAGCATTTATTGCTCAGTCCTTGAGAAGGTGGTGGTTGCTGCCATCTTGAACCACTGGAGTTCCTGAGGCGTAGGTACAGCCACAGAGCTGGTAGGGAGGGCATTCTAGTATTTTGACCCAGTGACAGTGAAGGAATGGCAAAATATTTCCAAATCAGAATGGTGAGTGATTTGGAAGGTTAATTTCAGGTGGTGATGGTGTCCCTTTGCATCTACTGACCTTGTCCTTCTAGTTGATACTGGTCTTGGGTTTGAAAGGTGTCGCTTAAGGAACCTTGGTGAGCTCCTGCAGTGCACCTTGTCGATGGTAAGCAAGGCTGCCACTGTTTGTTGCTGGTGGAGGGATTGAATCTTTGTGGAAGGATTGGCAATCACGTGGGCTGCTTTATCCTGGATGATGTTGAGCTTCTTGAATGTTGCTGGAGCTGCACTCATCCAAGCAAGTGGATAGTATCCCATTACCTTGTGGATGGGGGGCAGGCTTTGGGGGTCAGGAGGCGAGTTACTTGTTGCAGGATTCTTAGCCTTTGACTTGCTCTTGTAGCCACAGTATTTATATGGTTAGCCCAGTTCAGTTTCTGGTCAGTGGTAACCCCCAAGATGTTGATAGTAGGGAATTCAGCGATGGTAATGCCATTGAATGTCAAGGGGTGGTAGTTAGATCCTCTCTTGTTGAAGATGATCATTGCCTGGCACTTGTGTGGCATGAATGTTACTTGGCATTTGTCAGCCTAAACCTGGATATTGTCCAGCTCTCATCACATTGGGAAATGGATTGCTTCATTACCTGAGGAGTGAGAAATGGTGCTGAACATTATGCAATCATCAGCCAACATCCCCACTTCTGAACTTATGATGGAAGAAAGGTCATTGATGAAGCAGCTGAAGATGGTTGGGCCTAGGACACTGCCCTGACAAACTCAAGTGTGGGGTTCCTGCCAGTTCTACAGCTCGTGGCCAAGACTCCCGTCACCTCAAATAGATTCTGCCAATGACAATGTGAAATTGTTGCCTCTGCCAATGGGAGGCAGAGAATAGAAACAGATATTCATGACTCTGATAATAAACTGTCACATACAGAACTTGAATATGGCTGAAAAAACAGACATGTTGCTGAAGCCTTTTGCCTTGCACTCATCATCAACACATTTGCAAGAATGCCAAATTTCAAATGATCACAACAAATTATACTACAGGAGAGAAATATGTTAATGGTTGGCAAGTCGGCTCTGATTGGCCAACGTTTTGCCTTGAGGAAGCAACAAAGATCTATAGACTCCACAAGTTCCTGGGGAATTTTTTTAAAAAGCACATGAGTTGAACATATTCCTTTTGTTTGCAAGTGAGGGTTGGTTGAGTAGTCTGCCTGTTACAAACAACCAAAATAACATGTTTGATTTGATCAGCCAATCATTAAGGTGTTCCGTGTATGCACCTGGCATTGCATCAACACTGCAATTCATACATGTCGTTGCTCAATTGTGTGGTGGGCAGAATGTCTTTCTGGACTATCGGCAGCATCCTGACGGTGGTAAATGTCACTCGCACAGCCACTGCATAGTAGGAGCGTGAAATGGTTTGCTTAACCTGCTGTTCAAACGTTGGAGAAAAATAGTGCGGTTAGTTTATTATGGCCTCCTCCAATGCCAACATCACTTCAGAAGTTTCAGATTCCTTTAACAAGAGAATGGAAAGTGGAACTCGAAACAACTTCACTGACCAAGAACCACTTTGATCCTCAGAGGAGCTGAAGATTTCACAGATTTTCATTTTCTTTGGCATTGTGGTTTACATCTCTACTATTTGGTGACAGTTAGGGCTAGGGGACGACTTCTGATGTACTTTTATAAACAGGGGAAACCCACTCCAATAATGTAAATGACCCTGATGCTGGAATTTGAGTTGGGTCTGCAGTTTTTCATTTGGGCTAACACCAAGGTCAATGATATTTAAGCCCCATTGTACTTGTCCTGAATTTTATGAATACAGTGAAAAAATGAACTTTTTACAACGGACATTTCTATTAATGGTTTTTAAAAGAAAAATTGTGTCCATTAAATACTGCACTCCATCCTTGTCAGGAAAGGATATTTTATTGCTTAAGTGTCCTTTATCAAAATAGGTTTTAAATTATCTTCAAAGTCTAAGAAATTTCCATTTATAAGACTAATTAGATAAACATAGAAATTTATTCTGAGCACATTTTATTAATAGATAGTGGCTCTTTTTTTTTGCCATTTCTCCAAAAAATTGACTCTGATAAGCTGCAGCTAATTCGAGCTCTGTTTGAATTTGAACCTACTAAGTAAGATAGTTCTCCGTTCATAAAGGCAAAATACTGTGGCTTAAATTTTTAGGATGGTGGAATATTTCCCCACCTACTGCTACAGCCCCGCTGCCATTATATGCTCTAACGAGTGTTCATTGGCACAAGGTACCACTTTCACCCTCCCACTCAGGAAGAAGTCATGCCTGTTTCTCCAGTTCTCCAATTTAGGCTCAGGAAGCTTTGTGCAGTGCCGCTTTTGGCCACTGCAGCCAGGGGTGCAACTGTGGTCTCAGAGGGTAGGCGAGGAGGAGGGAGGCCCGGAGGTCACTGGGCCTTAAGGGAAGGGCTCCCACAGTAAGAAATGGGCCTCTGATGGATGCACTCATCCCCCACTTACCTGATACTCGTCACATCTGGGTCCTCCCACCACGCCCCCTCACCCCATCAAGCTGTCATTCACCCACAAGCCTGAAAAATGGTGCTCGGTAATGGCCATTTAAGGACCTTAATTGGAGAAGGGTTGGATTCCCGTCTTAGGCTTTGGCCGTTCCAACATAAAATGCTGCAAGTCGGGAGGGTGGGAAACCAGAGGGAATCCTGTCTGTTAAATTTCACGCCAGGGTGGCACTGCCAGGATGATGGTTGGCACTGCCAAGGAAACAAGTGCCAAGGTGCCAGGAGTGCCAGGGTATCACCCAACCCAGAGCCCAACCACTCGGGCGGTCTTTGATGGCTAGGGAGATTCCCCCAGGTGTCATTACGCCTGGTCCAGGTATGTGCTAAACAGCGCCAGGGCGAATTCTCCCAGGCATGGGCATTTGGATTGGATTGGATTGGATTTGTTTATTGTCACGTGTACCAAGGTACAGTGAAAAGTATTTTGTTTCGGGCCTTGGGAGAATCGGGTGTAGGCATACTTAAATGAGCCTCGTAAGGGCGAGATCCAGATTGCAACATCTCGCGAGATCTCATTAGAGCCCGTGAGGCGTTCAAGCATCACACAAATATCGCAAGAGGCCTCTTGTGAGATTTAACGGCCTCATTGCATCACTGAGTCGGGAGCGGGGAGGCCATTAAATCGTGCCCATACATGGCATCATGGTTGACTCAAAACATTAACTCTGTTTCTAGTTGCTGTCAGACTGCTGAGTATTTAAAGCACTTTCATTGTTTTGTTCATACTGTTTTAAACTAATTGTAGAAAAATGAGAATATTCTGCTCCTAAAAATTGTATATTGTGCATCATTACTTGTGTGTGATATCGTTTGGCATTAAAATTTCAGTTCCTATCCAGGCATAAATGAGGATAAGGAACCTAACTACTTTTTCACTAGTAATTTCAATCAATTAGGGATTGCCTCATCCCTCGTGCATCATGGACTGCAGCCAGCTGTCTCTTTTCCTATGTGTTTATTCACTCTATGTGATACTCCATTGGTTGGAGGTTTTGTTCGACTGAACACCTGCTTTGCAAATTAAAAGAGCATTACAGCAAAATTATAATTACAAGCAGATTCATAGTAAAATAAATTTTATCTTCTATTAGATGGGACTGTGTGCGTAAGGGAGAGGTCATATTTTCCCAACAGTCTGATCACATGCAATATCTTCTCTCAATGTTGAAAAGATAGCTATACAATGCTGTTGACATTTGATAGTCCATTGGGATTGTCAATGATCAAAATATAAAAATGTATTTTATTTTTCTCTGAAACAACAGCTTGATAGCAATATGCCTCTAGTGTATGACAACAAATATGGGGGAGGAGAAAGGAAGTGAAGGCAGCTATATGATTGCTGTTATTGTCAGGATGATTTCATATACTCATCCTGGAAAAGACAAATAAATGCCTTTGCCTAGTTGAGTCTGACTGAGACAATTGTTGGTGTTGCAATATTGATGGTTATCTCCTAACCTTGTGCCCACAATCATACAGTTCAATTCCACTTTTCATTCAGAATTTACCATTTCGTCTGTCAGACACTTTCTCGGGCAACCACTTTAACTTTAGCTCGGAAAGCAGATTCAAAATGCACCAGGGCAGAGGGATCTGCGTGCCTTTGGTCATGAATCGCAGAAAGTCTATGCAGGTTCAAAATGTAATAAGAAAGGCAATTGGAATGTTAGAGTTTATTGGAAAAAGACTGGAGTATAAAAGTAGAGAAGTATTGTTGCAATTATATAGGGTATTGTTAAGACCACATCTGGGGCGAAATTCTCCGCGGACCGACGTGACGCCCATTTCCGGCGGGAAAAAGCGGTGCAGATGACTCCGGCATCGGGGCCTTCTTTTAAGCTGTTAATCTCCGTTCCCGAAAGGGCCAGCAGCGGACTGACGCGATACGCGTCAGTTTCACCCGCTGCCGAAGTGGCGAGTCCCGGCGTTTGTGTGGTGGGGAGAGAGTGACTCGGCGTTTTGGGGGGGGGGGGGGGGGGGAGGAGAAGAGAGAGACCCGGCGTTTGGGGGGGGGAAGAGCAGAGAGACCCGGCGTTGGGGGGGGGGAGAGAGAGACCCGGCGTTGGGGGGGGGGAGAGAGAGACCCGGCGTTGGGGGGGGGGGGGGGGGGAGGGAGGAGAAGAGAGAGACCCGGCGTTGGGGGGGAGAGGAGAAGAGAGAGACCCGGCGTTGGGGGGGGGGGGGGGGGGGAGGAGAAGAGAGCAACCCGGCGTTTGGGGGGGGGGGGGTTCCGGCATTGAGTTGAGAGGAGAGGAGAGAGGGAGGGAGGGAGAGAGGGAGGGAGGGAGGGAGGGAGGGAGGGGGGGGGTTGCGGCGTTGAGTTGAGAGGAGGGGGGGTTGCGGCGTTGAGTTGAGAGGAGAGAGGAGAGAGGGAGGGAGGGAGGGAGAGAGGGAGGGAGGGAGGGAGGGGGGGTTGCGGCGTTGAGTTGAGAGGAGGGGGGGTTGCGGCGTTGAGTTGAGAGGAGAGGAGAGAGGGGGGGGAGGGAGAGAGGAGGGGAGGGAGAGAGAGAGGGGGAGGGAGAGAGGGAGGGGGAGGGAGAGAGGGAGAGAGGGAGGGGAAGGGAGAGAGGGGGAGGGAGAGAGGGAGGGGAGGGAGGGGGGGTTGCGACGTTGAGAGGAGAGGAGAGGGGGGGTTGCGGTGTTGAGTTGAGAGAGGAGAGAGGGAGAGGGGGGGTTTGCGGCATTGAGTTGAGAGGGGGGTACCTGCGTTGAGAGGAGAGGGGGGGGGTACCGGCGTTGAGAGAGAGGGGGGGCGGCGTTGGAGGGGGTAGGGGTGGTGAGGGGGGTAGGGGCGTTGGAGGGGGGTAGGGCGTTGGAGGGGGGTAGGGGTGGTGGGGGGGGTTGGGGTAGGGGGCAGCGGCGTGCGGGGGGAGCGACGGATGCCCGGGGCCAATGCACCGTCGCCCCCCTGCACGCCGCTGCCCCCTACCCCACCCCCCCCTCACCACCCCTACCCCCCTCCAACACCCCTACCCCCCCCCTCCAACGCCCCTACCCCCCTCACCACCCCTACCCCCTCCAACGCCCCTACCCCCTCACCATCCCTACCCCCTCACCACGCCTACTCCCTCCAACGCCCCTATCCCCCTCCCCACCACCACTACCCCCTCCCCACCCCCCCCCTCCCCCCTCCCCACCACCCCTCCTTACCACCCCTACCCCTCTCCCCACCACCCCTCCCCACCACCCCTACCCCCCTCCCCCACCACCCCTACCCCCATCCCCAACACCCCTATCCCTGTCCCCAACACCCCTACCCCCCTCCCCACCACCCCTACCCCCCTCCCCACCACCCCTACCCCCCTCCAACACCGCCCCCCCCCTCTCTCTCAACGCCGGTACACCCCCCCTCAACGCCGCAACCCGCCCCTCAATGCCGCAACCCCCCCATCCACCCCTCTCCCCCATCCACCCCTCTCCCCCCCCATCCACCCCTCTCTCCCCCATCCACCCCTCTCCCCCCCCATCCACCCCTCTCCCCCCCATCCACCCCTCTCCCCCCCCCCACCCCTCTCCCCCCCCATCTACCCCTCTTCCCCCCCCATCCACCCCTCTCCACCCCTCTCCAACGCCGCTACCCCCCGTACTCGCCCTAGGTCACTGAACGGCGTCAACCATCATCGATGGTTGACGCCGTTTTAAAGCTACTGCGTTTTTCGCCGACGTGGCCACGCCCATCCGGACCGGAGATTTGTTGAAAGTAAAAAATCAATGACATCCCGCCGACGCCAGCTGTTTTCAGAGGCTGCCGACGGGATTTGCACAACGCCGGTTTTTGGCCGCTCGGAGAATAAAAAACCCGGCGGGAGCGGGATTAACGCCGCAGCCGGCCGATTCTCCAACCCTGCGTGGGGTCGGAGAATTCCGCCCTGGAATATTGTGTCCAATTTTGGTCTCCTTATTTGAGGAAGGATGTGGTGGCATCTGAGGCAGGTCAGAGGAAGTTCACCAGATTGATTCCGGGAATGAAGGGGTTGATGTTTGAGGAGAGATTAAACCATTTGGGTTTATACTTGCTGGAGTTTAGAAGGATGAGAGGCGATCTGATCATGGTATATAAAGTACTAAAAGGAATTGATAAAGTAAATGTAGAGCAACTGTTCCCCCTTGTGAGGAAATCTAGAACAAGAGGTCACAGACATAGATTGAGAGGCGGTAGGTTTAAAACTGAGATGAGGAGGAGCTACTTCTCACAGAGGGTGGTGAATCTGTGGAACTCGCTGCCCATGGTGCGATGGAATCTGAATCATTAAATGGTTTCAAGAGGGAGATAAAAAAAGGGATATGGGGAACAGGTAGCGAGGTGGCTTTGAGACCAGGAAGAGATCAGCCATGATTTGATTGAATAGTGGAGAAGGCTTGAAGGGCTGAATTGCCTACTTTTGCTCCTAATTCTTATATTCCTATGTTTATATCTGGCAAGAATTTCCATTGACTACAGATGGATGATTTACAAATTGAAATGTTAATGACTTGTCATACAAACGCTGCTTTAAAGATCAGAGTTAGAAAATGCGACAGCACAATAAAAAAAATTAAAAATTGCTTATTGTCACGAGTAGGCTTCCACAATCCGGCGCCTAATCCTAGTGATCATTCAGCCCATCGTGCCTCTCCCTGAAAGCATTTTCCATCCAACTCTTTCAGACTGTTAAAGCCTCAATGTTATGGGTAGAAAGCATTCACACAGTTCCATCTGGAAGTATGTCACCAATCATATTCCGTAGGAAAAATGTACACTTGTTACCTATACCTGAAACTGGTGCTGGGTGCTTTGTATATGTATAAAAGGAGATTTGAAATATAAAGCGAAATTCTCCGACCCCCCCCCCCCCCCCGGGCAGGATCGGAGAATCGCCCGGGGCCGGAGTAAATCCCGCCCCCGCCGTGACCGGAATTCTCCGCCACCCGGGAATTGGCAGGGGCAGGAACCGCGCCGCGCCAATTGGCGTGCCCCCCACGGCGATTCTCCGGCCCGCGATGGGCCGAAGTCCCGCCGCTGAGAGGCCAATCCCGCCTCCATGGTTGCAACCACCTCTCGTGGCGGCAGGATTGGCGCCGCGAGCGGGCCCCCGGGGTCCTGGGCGGGGCACGGGGTGATCGGACCCCAGGGGGTGCCCCCACGGTGGCCTGGCCCACGATCGGGGCCCACCGATCGGTGGGTGGGCCAGTGCCGTGGGGGCACACTTTTGCTTCCGCCGCCGCCACGGTCTCCACCATGGTGGAGGCTGAAGAGAATCCCCCTACTGCACACGCACCGGTGGTGACGTCAGCGGCCAGTGACGCACCGCGCATGCGTGAACCGGCGAAGGCCTTTCGGCTAGCCCCAACGCCGGGCGGCGGGCGTCAAAGGCCGTTGGCGCCGGTTTTGGCGCCAGTTTGCGTGGCGCCAACCACTCCGGCTTGGGCCTAGCCCCCAAAGGTGCAGAGAACACCTTTGGGGAGGCCCGACGCCGGAGTGGTTGGCGCCACTCCGCTACGCCGGGACCCCCCGCCCCACCGGGTCGGGGAGAATCCTGGCCATAGTCTCTGAATTTCCTTTCTGACCTCCCTCAACATTCTAGGGTGCATGCGATTGGGGACCAGTGCCTTTTCCACTTTGAATTAGTAGTTTATACCTTAAACATGCAATAGAAAAATATCAAGATATACTCTATGAGCGGGATATTCAGCAACCCATATATGACATGTTTAAAATAAATAATAAATAATCTTTATTATTGTCACAAGTAGGCTTACATTAACACTGCAATGAAGTTATTGTGAAAAGCCCCTAGTCGCCACATTCCGGTGCCTGTTCGGGTACACAGAGGGAGAATTCAGAATGTCCAATTCACCTAACAAGCATATCTTTCTGTACTTGTGGGAGGAAACTGGAGCACCCGGAGGAATCCCACGCAGACACTGGGAGAACTTGCAGACTCCGCACAGAGTGATGACCCAAGCAGGCATCGAACCCGGGCGCTGTGAAGCAACAATGGTAACCATTGTGCTACTGTGCCACCCAATGTTTCACGGAGATGACCTGGGGTATCTGCACTGGGGATTAGCCATCGGTGAATCCGGAAGATCCCGTCAGCAGGAACAGCCGGAAAGTTCCGTCTCAGAAAACCAATATTCACATCTAAATATCCATCGAACAGATGCCAGACATGGGGTGGAATTTTGCAGTCACCCCGAAAGTGAGTTGGCATGTGGCATAGGCCGTAAAATCAGTTGCCATGGTGGTGGTTGTTCCTGTGCCTATCACCAACTGCCTTTGCCTGGATTTTACCAACAGGTGTTGAGAAGGCCTTTTCCCCTTTGGCTAATTGAATCCTTTTAATGGCCATTTAATGCCCCCCCTCAATCCCCACTCATACTTTACCAACAGTACGAGGTCACCACACCATGTGTTGAGGCTGCCAGGTTACCCTTCACAGCCTTTTTGTGGAGTGATGGGGTGCACTTCTGTTTGTACACCCTGTGCTCAAAAGAAGACCCCTGCCCAAGGTCATCCCCACAACCTGAATGCTCCCCCAGAACTTCCAAGCCCAACGTGGTCCCCTACCCTTTAGCTGTAGAGCTTGCCAGCCTAGCCCCAATGGAACTCTGGGACCTACCTGGCTCTTTGGCTCCATGACTCTTTGCTCGGGTGACTGCTCCCAGTGGTACTCCTGGGGAAAGAAAGATGCAGGCCATTTCGTTGGGCAGCAACTCTCGGATGCAGGACCTCCTCCCAGGTATGAGTGGAAGTCCTGCCCTGAGCTATTTATTTTGGTGTGGCAACATAGCTGAATGGAGCTGGGCCTGCCCCATTGGGCCACTGTCTCCAAGTAAGATTCTGACTATGGTTGTACTCTCACAAATGAATCAAAGGCTGTGGGTTTAAACCCTGCTCCAGAGGCAGGAGCACAAACTCTGGCACTCCAGTGCAGTACTGAGGTGGTGCTGCAGCAGTCTTTCAGATGAGGTGTTAAATCAAGGTCCTCACTATCTTCTCAAAGGGACATCAAAAATACTGAGGCACTATTTCAAAGAAGAGCGAAAGAGATCTCCCTGTTGTCTTGACCAATAATTATCTTCTTTTCCCACATTGCAAAGGCGAGTACATTTCAAGAGATTTCATGGGCTGTGAATTCTTTGGGACGTCTTGAAGGGATGAAGACATTTTATAAATGCAAAATGTTTCTTTCTTTATGAAGTGACAAAAATGCATTGCATACAGCAACGTACAAAGTATTATTACTAAATTCACTGCAGCTGTGTAAAATATACTTGTACTTTCTGTGGGTATACCTTTTCTATCTTTATCTGTCCCTACTAACTTATTACCTATTATTCAGAAAGTAAGGTGATAACTTGGCAATTTCCCAATTTAATGGCATCTCCTTACTTTCTAAGTTATAGGGAGACCTTGATGTGCTGCTGACTCATTAGATAATAGCTGATAGGGTTACCTTCACTAAACTTGAACAAGGTCTAAAGATCCTATTTCAAACTCTGGCTGACTTCCAAGTAAACAAAGTAGCCTTGGTTGATTTACATTTGTGGTTCATTTTGGCAGTGTCAGTCAGAGTCAATTTCCTTTCTCTATTTGTTTTAGGGCTGGGGAGATGGTGGAGGCCTAGAAGAAAACTCGACTGATACCTGGAATGGGGCATTATTTTATAAGGAAATTTTAGACAGACTTGGCCTGTATTCCATTCGGTTTAGAAGAATGATAGGTATCTTATTGAAACGTATAAGATCCTGAGGGGACTGAACAGGGCGGAAGCTGAATGAGGAGTGACTAGAATTAGCGAGCACAGTTTAAAAATGAAGGGTCTCCCATTTAAGATGGAGATGAGAAGAAACCTTTTATCTCAGAGGGTCATGAGTTTTGGAAATCTTGACCCCTGGACTGGTGCTGGCAGAGTCATTGGATATCTTTAAGGGAGAGGTAGATAGATTCTTGACCAACAAGAGAGTAAATGGTTCCCAGTGGTAGGTAAAATGGGGAGTTGGGGCCGCAATTACCAGCCATGACCTTATTGAATGACAGGGCAGACTCGAAGGGTCAAGTGGCCGATTCCTCCCAATTCATACATTCATATGTTTGTGTGGAGAAACCTATTGTTAAAGCTGCAATTGGGAGAGGTTGTAGAATTATACTTTTAAGAAAGAATATATTTTGGACTGTTTAAACTAGTATGGCAGGAGGGTGGGTACCGGAGCTATAGGTCAGAAGGTAAAAGCATTGAGGGAGAACTAGGGAATAGGGCCAGTATGGCTCTGAGGAAGAGCAGACAGGGAGATGTTGCTGAAAACAGCGGGTTTGGTGGCCTGAAGTGCATATGTTTTCATGCAAGAAGTATTACGGGTAAGGCAGATGAACTTAGAGCTTCGATTAGTACTTGGAACTATGATGTTGTTGCCATTTCAGAGACCGGGTTGAGGGAAGGACAGGATTGGCAGCTAAACCTTCCAGGATTTAAATGTTTCAGGCGGGATAGAGGGGGATGTAAAAGGGGTGGCGGAGTTGCGCTACTGGTTAGGGAGAATATCACAGCAGTACTACGGTAGGACACCTCAGAGGGCAACGAGGCTATATGGGTAGAGATCAGGAATAAGAAGGGTGCAGTCACAATGTTGGGGGTTTACTACAGGCCTCCCAACAGCCAGCAGGAGATAGAGGAGCAGATAGGTACACAGACTTTGGAAATGAGTAAAAACAACAGGGTTGTTGTGATGGGAGACTTCAACTTCCCCAATATTGACTGGGACTCACTTAGTGCTAGGGTCTTAGATGGGGCAGAATTTGTAAGGAGCATCCAGGAGGGCTTCTTAAAACAATATGTAGACAGTCCAACTAGGAAAGGGGCTGTACTGAACGTGGTATTGGGGAATGAGCCCGGCAAGGTGGTAGAAGTTTCAGTAGGGGAGCATTTCGGGAACAGTGAACACAATTCAGTAAGTTTGAAAGTGCTGGTGGACAAGGAAAAGAGTGGTCCTGGGGTGAATGTGCTAAATTGGGGGAAGGCTAATTATAACAATATTAGGCGGGAACTGAAGAACCTAGATTGGGGGCAGATGTTTGAGGATAAATCAACATCTGACATGTGGGAGGCTTTCAATTTCAGTTGAAAGGAATTCAGGACCGGCATGTTCCTGTGCGGAAGAAGGATAAATACGACAAATTTCGGGAACCTTGGATAACGAGAGATATTGTAGTCCTCGTCAAAAAGAAAAACGAGGCATTTGTCAGGGCTAGAAGGCTGGGAACAGACGAAGCCTGTGTGGAATATAAGGAAAGTAGGAAGGAACTTAAGCAAGGAGTCAGGAGGGCTAGAAGGGGTCACGAAAAGTCATTGGCAAATAGGGTTAAGGAAAATCCCAAGGCTTTTTACACGTACATAAAAAGCAAGGGGGGAGCCAGGGAAAGGGTTGGCCCACTGAAGGATAGGCAAGAAAATCTATGTGTGGAGCCAGAGGAAATGAGCGAGGTACTAACTGAATACTTTGCACCAGTATTCACCAAAGAAAAGGAATTGGTGGATGTTGAGTCTGTATAAGGGTGTATAGATAGCCTGGGTCACATTGAGATCCAAAAAGACGAGATGTTGGGCATCTTGAAAAATATTAAGATCGATAAGTCCCCAGGGCCGGATGGGAACTACCCCAGAATACTGAAGGAGGCAAGAGAGGAAATTACTAAGGCTTTGACAGAAATCTTTGGATCCTCACTGTCTTCAGGTGATGTCCCGGAGGACTGGAGAATAGCCAATGCTGTTCCTTTGTTTAAGAAGGGTAGCAAGGATAATCCAGGGAACTACAGGCCAGTGAGCCTTAATTCATTGGTAGGGAAATTACTGGAGAGAATTCTTCGAGACAGGATCTACTCCCATTTGGAAGCAAATGGACTTATTAGTGAGAGGCAGCATGGTTTTGTGAAGGGGAGGTCGTATCTCACTAACTTGATAGAGTTTTTGGAAGAGGTCACAAAGATGATTGATGCAGTGGGTGTTGTCTATATGGACTTCAGTAAGGCCTTTGGCAAGGTCCCTCATCGTAGACTGGTACAAAAGGTGAAGTCACATGGGATCAGGGATGAGCTGGCAATGTGGATACAGAACTGGCTAGGTCATAGAAGGCAGAGAGTAGCAATGGAAGGGTGCTTTTCTAATTGGAGGGCTGGGACTAGTGGTGTTCCGCAGGGATCAGTGCTGTGACCTTTGTTGTTCGCAGTATATATAAATGATTTGTAGGGAAATGTAACTGGTCTGATTAGTAAGTTTGCAGACGACACAAAGGTTGGTGGAATTGCGGAAAGCGATGAGGACTGTCAGAGGATACAGCAGGATTTAGATCGTTTGGAGACTTGGGCGGAGAGATGGCAGATGGAGTTTAATCCAGACAAATGTGAGCTAATACATTTTGGAAGGCCTAATGCAGGTAGGGAATATACAGTGAATGGTCGAACCCTCAAGAGTATTGAAAGTCAGAGAGATCTAGGTGTACAGGTCCACAGGTCACTGAAAGGGGCAACACAGGTGGATAAGGTAGTCAAGAAGGCATACAGCATGCTTTCCTTCATTGGCCGGGGCACTGAGTGTAAGAATTGGCAAGTCATGTTGCAGCTGTATAGAACCTTAGTTTGGCCACACTTGGAGTATAGTGTTCAATTCTGGTCGCCACACTAACAGAAGGATGTGAAGGCTTTAGAGAGGGCGCAGAACAGATTTACCAGGATGTTGCCTGGTATGGAGGGCATTAGCTATGAGGAGCGGTTGAATAAACTCGGTTCGTTCTCATTGGAACGACGGAGGTTGAGGGGCGACCTGATAGAGGTCTACAAAATCATGAGGGGCATAGGCAGAGTGGATAGTCAGAGGCTTTTTCCCAGGGTAGAGGGGTCAATTACTGGGGGGCATAGGTTTAAGGTGCAAGGGCCAAGGTTTACAGGAGATGTATGAGGCAAGGTTTTTACACAGAGGGTAGTGGGTGCCTGGAACTCACTGCCGGAGGAGGTGGTGGAAGCAGGGACGATAGTGACATTTAAGGGGCATCTTGACAAATACATGAATAGGATGGGAATAGAGGGATACGGACCCAGGAAGCGCAGAATATTTTAGTTTAGTCAGGCAGCATGGTCAGCGCGGGCTTGGAGGGCCTATTCCTGTGCTGTACTTTTCTTTGTTCTTTGCTAGTAACTCAATGGGCACTGAGCTACAAAGATTGATAAGGTGCTAAAAGTGTGCTGAGTTTATTGGTGTCCAGGAGAGGGTATTAAAAAAATCCCAGATTTCAGATCCTGCTTATTATCCAATCACTTATGCCAGATAGGCAACATACTGAATAATCCTGTGTTTGATTTTGATGGCCATGTGAAAAATAGCCTGCTGGCACTCATTGCCCTGTTTCATGTTTTAAAAAATATATACTTTTTGGTAAGATCTGGCATGGCTTCTGGCAGTCTTTGAGCTCCGTTTTAGTTCTGGTTCCAAATTTCCTTTTATAAGCTTTTGGGCTTAGTTCTGAGGTGAACGGGAGTTTTGCCAACCTTTGGATGGAGTTTTGAAGTCTCCCCGTTCATGCCCAACCCACTTCCCGAATTGAAGGATTAAAGATGTTGGTATCCGCACCACTTCTGATATATTATGTGCCCACCACAGCCCCTTTGCTGACCCAGATAAGAGTACTGATATATCTTTCCAGCCCATTTGACCACATTGTTGTCAGAAGAAAATTTCTGGAAAAAATTCTGAGTCATTTGGAATGATATGAGTGATTTAACCACTGATGTGGTAGTCAAATCTCACTTAAAAAGCAAGCATTCCTGATCTCTTGAAAATAAAATAACCACAATGGGGTGCTCAAAGGTTTCACAGATTACGAGCAAGCCTAATTTTTATTGCACTGTAGCTTCGGAGTTTGTAATTGATGTACTCTAAACACACTGAGTGCCCTGTAATGTTTGTAATTTTATCTGATTTTGTAGTAATGTGTTCTGACACAACAGTGCAATTGAAGATGCAATGGCGTCATGGTAGCACAGTGGTTAGCACTGTTGCTTCACAGTGCCAGGGTCCCAGGTTTGAATACCGCTTGGGTCACTGTCTGTGCAGTCTGCATGTTCTCCGGGTGTTCTGGTTTCCTCCCACAAGTCCCAAAAGACGTGCTTGTCAGATGAATTGGACATTCTGAACTCTGTGTGCCCGAACAGACGCCGAAGTGTGGCGACTAGGGGATTTTCACAGTAACTTCATTTACATAGACATAGAATATACAGTGCAGAAGGAAGCCATTCGGCCCATCAAGTCTGCACCGGCTCTTGGAAAGAGCACCCTACCCAACCGCACACCTCCACCCTATCCCCATAATCCAGTAACCCCACCCTACACTAAGGGCAATTTTGGACACTAAGGGCAATTTAGCATGGCCAATCCACCTAACCTGCACATATTTGGACTGTGGGAGGAAACTGGAGCACCCAGAGGAAACCCAGGCACACACGGGGAGAACGTGCAGACTCCGCATAGACATTAACATTGCAGTGTTAATGTGAGCCTACTTGTGACAATAATAAAGATTATAAAGACTATGTACATTCCAAATCAAATAAAGAACCTTTTAAATATTATCATGATAAATAAAGATAGCAATAATGTCACTTATCCAAATATTTAATAAGGAAATTATGGCATACTGCTCATATAGGAAATTAATATGTATAGTCCAACCCAAATGCAAGCCTTTGTTTACTAATTGCCATGGATCAATTATGTATATAATGGGATTTTGAAAGTCAGAGCAATGGGATCACATAACATAAGAACTACTATCAAGGGATAGGATGGCAGATGATTTTGCTATTACAATGTACAGTAGTGAAGCTTTTATTGCTCATGCTGTAAAGGTTGAGAGCACTTGAGGAGGAAATGCTTTTCCACTTTTAGCATCTGACCACAATATGAAGCACTTTTAGATCAAATTTCCTTTTCTTGAAAGCATGAACAGGAACTATCGTCCCAGTCATCAATTCTTAGAACCACAAGGAATTAAACAACAGAAAGGTGAAGCATGCATTTTAATAGCGTGTTTATTGATGTCATATTGAAATATTAAATACTACTTTGGGGTATAAGCCTAATGCAATTTAATTAAATAGCTTTGCGATGAGAATGGAGGCACTGGAGCTGCATATATAGTGGGTGATTTTCAACCCGCATTAGCGGTCAGCGAGCATGGTTACGTGGACACAACACATGGCGGAAATCGGGAAACACGATTCTCGGCAGTGAGATCGGCTTTTCCAATTTTCGAGGCCCCTCGCCAATGTCATAACAAGAATCCCTCCAGTTCAGAAGGAGGCCATTCGGCCCATTGAGTCCACACTGGCCCTCTGAAAGAGCACCCTACTTAGGTCCACATCCCTGCCCCATCCCGTAACCGCACCTAACCCTAACCCTGGATATTAAGGGGCAATTTTTTTCGGGCCAATCCTCCTAACCTGCACACCTTTGGGCTGTTTAAGGAAATGCACGCAGACACAGGAGAATATACAAATGTGCAGGTTGGAGGGTTTGGAATTTGAAAGTGCCATAGCAAGTGAATTATGGACAAATCCAGAGGTGGACATGGATACAAGTGATGTTGGGAAGGGGTAAGGATACTTGAGTGAGAGGGATTCAAGGAAGTGATTAGAGATGCATTCCATAGACAAGTAATTGAAAAGTACTTGTATCGGTGTTACAAACCAACAGAAGATTGGGCTTCATTGTGAAGCTTCCGAGGATTACGTTCTTGTATCACAATCCACACATTAAGAATGAGCACTTGCGTGAAATTAGTAGCTGACTGTGGAATTGTTTCTGAGAATTAGTGACTGTATTCAACAGACAAGTGGCGGGAAAAATAAAGTATATAAAGGAGATTAATGGAAAGACTTAACAACTTGACCTGAAAGATTGAATTGTCCATTTCTATAGGCCCGAATGTAAAGACCTTGCAGTACAGAACAGTAGCTACCTGAGAAGATGGAATAAAAACATTTAAAATAAAATGAAATAAGTATAAAGAGGAAACACATTCAAAAGTCAATGCTCAAAATGATAGTATAGAGTCCTGGGATATGAATGCTAATTGGTCAAGAATTTGGTGGGTTTTCGACAGTGAAATGTAAGAATTTGTCATCATATCTCTCCAGAAATGGCGACAACTTCAAGATCTAGTGCAAGTGCAGATTAGTGAGGAAATCCTGATGTTGCGACCTGTCACCCACTGCTCTATCACTGAGCTGGCAAGCAGCAAAATCAATCGATCTGGTAAGAACATTGCCTTTTCCACTCTCAATGTTGTTAGAAACCCTGTAAATAGTTAAGCCTTGTTCAATGAGGTGTAACTGTATTTCTAATGATTTTTTGATTTATAAATACTGCTGAACAACAGATCTGGTCCACAGCCAGTACATTTATATTGGTGAAATGTCGTTAAATGTTGCTGCTGTTCCATCTCCAAACACACGTTCCTCTCCAAAGTCCTTGAACATATTGTTGCCTGCCAAAAAGTCCTAATCTTTCCCAGAAATCCATTTTTGAATCTCATCAATCATACTTCCTTTTCCGTGGTGGATTTCTTTGACTTCCTCTGGAATTCAGAGCTTCAATGGACATCTTCAAGCAAGATGTTCAAATGCCAGCACATGCGCTGAGAAGCATAGTGTTCAAAAGTGCACAACCAATGCAACCTAACTGTATAAGTGAGGCAATGTTGTTTGGAATGTGTGCAGGCAAGTTAGCATGGCACTATTCCATAACCTCGCGCTATGTTAGTTAGACAACTCATTCATTCAATGTTTTGTTTTCATATCACAGCACTAATACCAGTTCAAGATAAAACCAAATCTAAACTTACATAATCTTTGATCTGTACTTAGTCCCTTGTTGTCAAGGACTAAGGAATAGGTAAATTTGAAAGGAAATGTTTTCAGTATCAATCACTCTCCTCAGCTGAACGCTAGAAAGGAATATTAGTGGTATTCCGCCCACTCCACCATTACAGGTTTGGCAGAAATGCAATGTAAACCACATTTGTGTGAGCAAATGTGGTATCCACAGGCATTATGGTGAGAAAGCAGGAGAAATGCCAAAGAAATTCAGACCCTTCAGAAAAACATCCCAAATCCTTCGAGATAGTCTTAATTTTAACCTGTGTTCTTTCCCCTCAATTAGGAGAGGAAATAGCAAGCTGCTATTTCAGGTCTCCTCTCCACAGCGAGCCACGTCATGAGCTTCATGAGGAAGCCTGCAAGTGAGCAGCTCTATTAGAAATCCCACTGCGCAACATATTCACTGGATGCTAATCAGGAGCTGGTGAAAATCATTACCAGTTCATGTTACCAGTTCTTAATTTGAAAAAAAACCCCATGAATATCTCAAATAAAGATGCCATGGTGAAATTGGTCTTCGGCAAAAATGGGAAATGATCAGTAGCAAATTGATAGCTTGTTTCATATTATGCCTGATATTCACTTCCATTTACTTCAATGGAAAACAAAACTGGGTATGGTATAAACCAGACTGCCCTTTTCCCGTTTCCGGTTTCATTTTTTCACCAAAGATTATTTTCATTCCCATTATGTCTATTCACTAAAGACATCATGTAATTGAGCCACAAACAACAGAAGATCTCAGATTTAATTTCCTGTCTGACGTGAATTATCTGTTCTCATCAAGGACAGGAATAGATTATACAATGGGGGTGATTCTCCCATGCCGCGTCGTCTGGGAGAATAGCTGTGCACGCCAGCTTTTCGCGCGACGCCAGTCCGATGCTGTTCTGCCATTCTCCCGACCGGCAAGACCGCCGTCATCGAGGTCGGCGCCCCGCATGCTGGAGAATCTGTTGAGCAGGCAGTAGAGGCGATTCTCCCAGCCCCCCGCTATTCTCCAGCCCGGAAGGGCCAAAGTCCCAAAGTTGTGACCCCCAGGTGACACCATCGCCGTTCACCCCTGCCAAATAAATTTGTCAGCCAGTCGTAGCGGATGAGGGAAGTGAGTAGGCGGGCCCATCCCAGGAAGCGGGAAGTTGCGTCCACGGCCGTTGATGGCGGGTGGGGGGGGGGGGGGGCTGTGTGAAGAGTTTGCCGCAATCCCCCATGGGGGGGGGAGTGGTTGGGGGGTGAAGGGGTTTGAGGGAGGGAAGGGGAAGGGGAAGGGGAAGGGAGGAAGGGGGGAAGGAGGTGGGAGACTGGGGTTAGGGGGGGAAAGGGGATGGGGAGGGGGTTGGGAGGTGAAGGGGGTTGGGGGAGGGGGGGTGGAATGGGCGATGACAGGTCTAAGGTGGATGGGTTGTGGAAAGGTGTACAGGGAAGGGGGATGGGGTAGGAGAAGGGGACGGAGGTAGGGGAATGAGAAGGGGGAAGGAGGATGGGGTAGTGCAAATGATGCCACCATCCTGTCGGCTTGGGGGTGGGGACCTCTACGGTTGTCCACAGGACTGAGACCCCCAGCTGGAGTGCTGTGGCAGGAAGGTGGCGAAGACACCCTTCCAATTCGAGGGCATGGTGAAGGGCTGTGTCCGCTGGCGCAGCGATGAGAAGGGAAGGGGTGAACTGTGCGGGAAACGGATACTGTGGGCAGGTGTCACGGTGCGTGCCTGAATGGACCGTGACCAGGCAGCGAAAGGCCCCTGGTTGCCTACGTGCCAAAGCGCCCTCCTAACAAATTTTGTTGCCTCTCCCTCCCAAACCTCCCCCTCCCTGAAAGTTGATGATGTATTCACAGCAGCCATCGATGTTCACCGCCGTGGCTCATCAGCAGTCAGGAATATTGGGATTTGTCGCAGGCGAGCCAGGTGGCTCAGTGAGGGTGCTGCAGAGGCGGATGCAGCTGAGGGAGTGGCTGCGGAGGGTCCTGTGCCAGGCGCTCTTGCTGCTGGCTATCACGCCCGGCAGGTCCAAGAGGAGGCGAAGGGTGCCAATCACCTCCACGTCGTCGGCCAGGAAGAGGGCGACGACTCAGATCCTGTTGGGGCACCAGGGGAGAATCATGAGCAGGTGGTCGTGCCAAGGCAGCGAAGGCATCCCACGCGTCACCGTGTCTACAGGGACCGCATTTCCTTTGAGGACATAACGGAAGCGGCATGCAGGAGGAGACTCCGATTGAGCCGTGAGACGATCGGCCATATATGCCATCTAATGGCGCAGCTGGCACCATGTGGAAAGGGGGAGGGCACGCCATCACAGTGAGAGTGAAGGTCATGGTCGCCCTGAATTTTTTCGTGACCAGCTCCTTCCAGTCGCCGAGCGGGGACCTTTGTGGAATCAGTCAGGCCTCGGTGCACCGGCGCATCCGGGCAATTACCGACGGCCTTTCTGCCTTTGCGGGACTATACATCAATTTCCCGGAGGACCATGCGCACCAGGCTGCCAGGGCAGCGCAATTCGCATCAGTGGCCGGGATCCCGATGGTACAGGGCGTCGTGGATGGGGTGCATGTTAGCCTGTGTGCACTGACACGGAACAGGGACATCTTCCTGAACAGGAAGGGGACATATTCAATGAACGTCCAGGTGATATGCGACCACGGAATGCGAATAATGCAGGTGTGCGCCCAGTACCCGGGAAGCGTGGTGACACCTTTATACTGGTGCAGTCCTACATCCCCGCAATATTCAAGGGTCACCCTCCCTGGATGAGGGCTGGTTGCTGGGCGACAGTGGTTATCCATTGCGGCCATAGCTGATGATGCCTATACGGAGCCCACAGACCAACGCGGAGATCGGCTACAATGAGGCCCATGCAGCAACCACGGGTTGTGGAGAGGAGCTTCGGCCTCTTTAAAATGAGGTTCCGGTGTCTGAACCACTCTGAAGGCGCTCTACAGTACGACCCCGATGGGGTCGGAAGAATCGTCGTTGCTTGCTGCTTCTTGCACAACATCGCTCAACAAAGGGGCGAAGTGATGGAGGAGGAAGAATCAGGTGAGCCCGATGAGGGCATCGGCTCTGAACATGCGGATGAGGAGGAGGAGGAGGAGCAGGAGGAGGAGGATGAGGAGGGCGAGGATGGGAGGGCGGTGGGGCACAGACACCCGCAGGGTGCAGGATATGGCCGGGAGGCCGCACGATGCCACAGTTTGGGACAGCGAGGCGTTGATCGCCGCACGTTTCGCACACTAGGGGGAGGGCATCGTTGTTCAGGGCACTTGCACCATTGACTGCGCATGCAGGCACCATCCAGCACCCCCCTCACCCACCTCCCGCACCATCGCACAACCCTACCACACATGGCACTACTTTCAAGCAACACTACACCGGCGGCACCTCGTTACTGTCGGTACACTTTTACTTCCGTAAGCGGGTGTAAACAGTGCTATGTTGGATGATGACAACCCGCTCTGCGATGAGCTGTGAGCTACAGATCGCTACTGAATGTCTGACTCATGGACATATCTGGACACCACCACCTCGGTATCCCCTCTGTGCGTCACGGACACTCCATCACATGTCCATGTGGGGATGCGGGCGTCGGAGCACTGCGGACGATGGCATGTTTGGTGTTGGGGGGGGAGCACACCTGGCCTCACCCTTGCAATGATTTTTAAACACCATCGTCACCGGGCACCCTCAAGTCCCCCCCCCCCCAACCCCCCACCCCCCCACCCCCAGGCACCGGAAATAGGACAGATGCATGTAGGTTCGGTGGTACAACTTTAATTGTGACATTGAAAGACACGTGCCCGAGCCCCTATTACTAATCTGTGCCCTGCACCCATGCCAACTTACTCCTTGACTAACGTTTTGGACTTAATGTGCCCTACCACTACGTCTAGGTGTTTCCAGACGGTACATCAGGAGTGGAGGCAGACTGCTGAGAATCCTTCCCTTTGACGTGGCTCCCCGTCGGTGCGCGCTTCCTGGGGCCGCCCGGCCTGGATGGGCCAGGCTGCTCGGCGGGCGTGCTGCATTGCGACCCTCCTCTGCCCACTGCCCATCAGATGCACCAGGGACAGGATGGGGGGAGTGCAAGTGTTCCGGCCCCTCCCTTGCTGGTGTAACCGGGACAGGCACCGGGACCTCCTCCTCCCTCAGAGAGCCCGTTGACCCCCCGGGCCGCTCTAAAGGATGCAGGTGCGCACAGAGGCACGCCCCATTACACCACCGACACCTGGTGCTGCCAGTCCTGGAGGCCCGCTGTGGAATCGACCAGGGTCTTAACGTTCCCAGCGATGGAGCTGAGGGAGTGCGACATCCCTGACAGGGACTGCGCTGGGTCTGTGCAATGTCATCCATCACATGGACAAGGCCGCCGATGCTCTCAGCAGTGGCCTGCTGGGACTGGACCATGGCCTGCTGGGACTGGGCCATGGCCTGCTGGGACTTGGCCATGGCCTGCTGGGACTGGGCCATGGCCTGCTGAGACTGGGCCATGGCCTGCTGAGACTGGGCCAGACCCCGGAGCGCGGCGGCAATGTCCATGTTTGCTCTGGAGAATGGCTGCCTGTAAGTGGGCAGCCCTGTCGTGGGCCACAGATGACGCGTGCACACTAAGCCCCACGCCATGAAGAACCTAACCCATGGCCGAATCGTTTCCCCCACTGCCTCCATCGCAGACGCCACCCGTGTGGTGTCGACCTGGGTGGCAGCTATGACCGGCACCACTCCCTGCTCGTGGACGCGGATGGACTCCTCCAGCTGCATCTGCAGTTGCCGGAAGACAGCAGTTATCCCGTTGTCTGGTCCCTGGGGTTGCAAATGCATTGGGTCTGTGGGTGGGCCTGGAAAGCCCAGGAACCTGGGAGCCGTCTGGGCAGCAGCTGGGTGCTGTGCCTGGGCTGCCCTCCGACTGTCCAGCCCCTCGAGAACACAGTAAGGCACGTTTTGTTAGACACGCGGGGTCATATGTGAGGGGGTGGAGGGGGCAGTGTGAGGGTGTGGACTGTGGGGCTGGTACAGTATCAAGAGGTGGGGTGTGAGGGTGTGGACTGTGGGGGTGGTGCAGTGTCAGGCGGTGGGGTGTGAGGGTGTGGACTGTGGGGGTGGTGCAGTGTCAGGCGGTGGGGTGTGAGGGTGTGGACAGTGGGGGTGGTGCAGTGTCAGGCGGTGGGGTAGTGAGGGTGTGGGCTGTGGGGCTGGTGCAGTGTCAGGCGGTGGGGTAGTGAGGGTGTGGACTGTGAGGTGGTGCAATGTCAGGTGGTGGGGTGTGAGAGTGTAGACTGTGGGGTGGTGCAGTGTCAGGCAGTGGGGTGTGAGTGTGTGGACTGTGGGGTGGTGCAGTGTCAGGCAGTGGGGTAGTGTGGGTGTGGACTGTGGGGGGTGGTGCAGTGTCAGGCGGTGGGGTGTGAGGGTGTGGACTGTGGGGTGGTGCAGTGTCAGGCGGTGGGGTGTGAGGGTGTGGGCTGTGGGGCTGGTGCAGTGTCAGGCGGTGGGGTGTGAGGGTGTGGACTGTGGAGGTGGTGCAGTGTCAGGTGGTGGGGTGTGAGGATTTGGACTGTGGAGGTGGTGCAGTATCAGGCGGTGGGGTGTGAGGGTGTGGTGTGTGAGGGGGGGGGGGTGTGGGGGTACTGATGGCCTGAGGGACTGCATGCATACAGGGGATTCTCACTTGGTGCTTTGCCTCCGACTTGACACGGCCCCTACATCCCGGCTGGCGGCTCCCCCAGCAAGGTCCAGTGCCCTTTGCTCATAGACAGTAAGGGGATGCAGCTCAGGTGATTCCCCCTCCAGTTCTTGAACGCTGCCTCTGATTGTGAGCTGTCTTGCCCTTGGGGGAGGGGGGGGGGGAATGAACCTCAGGGTTAGGCGGTCTTCAGCATATGTCCCAGGTACAACGTAGGGCCGCAGCGCCCTCCCACTCCCCAGCGTGGGCGAATCCGGGTACTTACCCTCGCGAGGTCGTGCAGTTTCTTCCTGCACTAGTCTCCCGTGTGGGGTATGTGCCCCACAGCGCTGACCACCATCCCGACCTCTTGCCATCCATGCCTCACGGTGCTGCACGGCTGCTGGTGTCCACGTCTGGGAAGAGGATGGCCCGGCGCTCCTCCACAGCATCTAGAAGTGCTTCCAGGTCGCTGTCCCGGAAGCGGGGAGCAGCGCGACGGGGCTCTTCCATCTCCGACCTCGGTGTCTGTGTGGCGATCCGCGCACTTCCTCTCACACAGCCCGGCGTCATCCTGGCACCGCGCGATGGCGCCGCTGGTATTTCGCCATGCCCACCGCGTTTCTCACGGCGCCGCTGCTGGCCCCTTTTCTGGCACTGAATCGGTCGTGGCAGGGGCCTGTTTGCGCCGTAGTGAAAGGCAATGGCGTTCACGACGGCGTGGGCACTTAGTTCCGCGATCTGAGAATCGCCCCGATTAGTCTCAATGTTCCTGGATTAGGACGGGAAAACAGAATTATACATTCACACAGGAGGAGGCCAATTGGCCCATTGTGCTTGTACTGGCACTTTGAAAGAGCTACCAATTAGTTCCACTTCCCTCCTCTTTCCTCACAGCCCTGCCAATGTGTCCTTTTCAAGGGTGCATCCAAAAATGGATTCCAGTTCATAACAACTCACTGCGGAGAAAAATAAGCTCTCATTGCATCACTGATTTTTTGTTAAAACTTCTTAAACCTGTGTATTTTGATGACAGACACCCCCACCCCCTCACCACCCTCCCCTTTGGAAATAGGTTTCTAACTTACACCATCAAAATCCCTAATATCTTTGAACACCTCTATTAATTTTCCCTTTAACATCCTTTGGTCCAAGTGGAACAATCCAGCTTCTCTCGGATTTCCATTCTTGATCTGCAGATGTGCATGGAGGTGTGCTGAATGAGGATAGATTTGGGCTTGTCTGCGTTGCTCTCATATGCCAAAACCAATCATATAGCTCGCATTAGGGTGAATACTTAATTGATATACTGGAGGAAACACAGTACCCCAGCAATCGATCAACCTCTTCATGAAAGGAGGATGACAGAAAAAGAAAATTAAAAGAAAAGAAATAGGAGAAGGAAATTTATCTCACAAGAATAGGTTAAGACTGGGTGAATAACCAGTTTTGATTTTTTACAGCAATAGCATAACCCAGTTCTAGCATGGCCACTTCCAGGTTTAATGAAGGTGAATGTGGATGGCGGCAAGAGACATGGTCTTGGTCATGGCCTGCATGGACTCAATTGAAAGCTTTGCCTTAAAATTCATGGAGTTGGACTCTTTCTCCATGGCAGATATCCTCACAATTCTCTGCATCACCAGTTCCTGATTGATTGATCTCCCTCGTCCAACATCTGCACTTTTTGGAGACAGTGCATGGCACATTTGTCAATACCTGGCTAAGTTGCTTATACGGGTGTCTGTGTTGGTGCATGGCTATTAGAACAATGATGGTGCATCCTCAGAATGACTGACGTCCTCTGAGGAATAATCCTCATGGATGCCTTCTACAACATGCATGCTTGAAAGCCCTGGAGACAAAGGAAAGGAATTTGGTCTAGTTGTGGTGGAAAAGTCACAATCACCATATTCAATCTGTTCATAGTTTAGTCATTGATGAAATCAGCAAGTGGGTGTCAGAGCTATTTGTAATTCTCTCATCAGCTATCAGTAGGCTCCCTATCTCTCCATTTCCGATGAAGAGGCATGCATTTGTTTAATTTATACCCAGACTATCTTCCTCTTCACTCTTTATGGCAATCCACCTCCAGTCCTGTCCTTCTTTGCATGTTTTACTCTCTGCTTCTGCACAGAATAGAAAAACAGACCTGGAGTGAATGAAGTTGTGGTATTATTACCTGATGCATGCAGTTCATTTGGCAAAGGTGACTATGCAACACAGGTATCATGTGTATGAAATTTGGGATGAGTATTAAAAGCGAATTGATAAATAGGCGTTGCAAGTGAAAACTGAAGGTTAATAAAAGTTGAGAAGATGTGGCCACTGATGTGGTGAGGAACATGGAAAATCAAGTTCAAAGGACAAAGTAAGAAATGTTAACACACATGTCCTGAAAACATATAGGACTACATTCCTATCTTGAACTGCCATATGGGAACTGCCATATGGGAAAAAGCAATGCTTTATATTCCAGTTTGCACATCAAAATAACACATTAGTAGAATAACAGAGTAAGGTCTCCAAATCAATGCATCTTCAAACCAAACTCAGAATAACGTTTAACGGTTATCTTTAATTTTGTCCTGTGAACTTGCTCATGGGCTTTCTGAGCTAGACTATCAACTTATTGATGTTCTGTACTGTGAACTTAACTGGAAATTACCTTGGGAGTTGCACCATTCGGTCCCCATACCTTCAGTGGAACCTTTGGCAGAAACCATGGATGAAAGTAAATCTTAAGTTTCTGACAATCCATTGCCAAGATTATAGTACATAATTGGAAGAACAACCACCTCCTGTCTGATTTGCAAGAATTCCTACTCTAAGATATGGGCAGGCTACCAAACTTATTTTACTTTGGAGCCTGAGAAGCTGAGAAAACACATTCCCTTTAGCCTGCATGCCTAAGGCACAAATACTATGGGCGGGATTCTCCGACCCCCCGTCAGGTCGGAGAATCCCCGGGGGCGGCGCGAATCCCGCCCCCACGCCGGCTGCCATATTCTCCGGTGCCGGTTTTTGGGCGGGGACGGGGTTCACGCCACGCCGGCCGGGGGCCATTGGCAGCGCCCCCCCCCCCCCTGGCAATTCTCCGGACCCCGATGGGCCGAGCGGCTGTTGGTTTCTGGCCAGTCCCGCCTGTGTGGATTAGACATGGCCCATGGTCCCACACGGCGGGACCTGTTAGGTATGTTGGCTGGTGCAGTCCTCGGGGGGGCGCGGGGGGATCCGACCCCAGGGAGGGCCCCCATGGTGGCATGGCCCACGATCGGAGCCCACCGATCTGCGGGCGGGCCTGTGCCATGGGGGCATTTGTTCCTTCTGCGCCAGCCCCTGTAGGGCTCCGCCATGGCCGGCGTGGAGAAGACAGCTCCCTGCGCATGCGGCAGAATGCGCCGGTGGTTCCACGCATGTGCAGGATCACGCCGGCCCCTTGGCGCATGCACAGTCCCTTCGGCACCGGCTGGCACGGCGCCAACCCTTCCAGCATCCACCTAGCCCCCAGAAGTGCGGAATATTCCGCTACTTCCAATTGCCCAACGCTGGAGTGGTTCACGCCGTTTTTGACGCCGGCGTCAGGCCATCGCGCTGATACCGGAGAATCCCGCTTACTATATCTACTCAACCATCCTATTCATTATCTTTATCACTATATGTATTAGGGATAAATGTCAAATTTGTTGATAACTATATTATACAGCCTATTACAATCAACATTTTTTGGGTAATATATTTCTATGATAATGAAAGCTTAGTCATTAATATTTTATCTTTTCTACTCAGTAGATAAAATAAATTCATTCCGCAGCAAATCTGCTCATTTTAAATGTCGCTGGAGTGATAAAAATATTATTTATAAGATTTAATATTATATTTCTGGAATTATGGTGTTTTTTACAAATAAATTTATACACTATTTGGGTAAATGATAACATAAAGCAAATACGCAGGCAGCAACTTCAGGATTTCTCTGTTTAACTGTGCATGTGTGGATTCCAGAATTTAGCGAGAGTTTTACAGGAGTAATAACAGTTGAAGCTGCCAGTTTTTGTAATTGTTATTGCTGAAACATTCAGGTCATTATCTTCTGTCTATCAGTTTCGTCAAAGAGCATCAGCAGACAATATTACATATTCATTTCAGTTTTAAATATGGAATGTGATTTCATTGCATTAAGAATAGCTGCAGTGGGTGCCAGGAAGTGGAATCTTTTATTCATAAGTAAGTATTATGTGGAATTTTACTTCTTTATTGAATTGGATAAAAGTCTTGCACTGTCAAGAATACAATCTTTTCAAAAATGAATCGCATTTTTCTGCATGGACAAGCAAGGCTCCACATTGACAGAGTATGCAGCAGTGATGAGACATACATCTAAATGGGAGCAGCCCCAAGCATTTCTGATAACTTTCCAAATAGGCATTTTTCTTTAGCTTCTATTAAAAAACATAGCTATCTGAAAAACAAAATACAGTACTGACTATAGACCATTCAATATCAGGACAGCCTATCTTCAAATAAACAAATCCATCTGGAAAACAAATGAGAATTACTAGAAGGTAGCCTAACTACCATCAATAGTATAATATATTACAACTGGAGTCTTATTATAGCTGTCAAATCCGCTCCCTCCCCGACTTTTCCTTTATTTCTTGTATCTTTGCAGCTTTTTTACTGAATTTTTTTCTTACTATTTTTAAACCATCGTTTCTCACTTTACATTTTTTCTTGGATGAACTACGATTCTTTGTTTCAGAATACATTTCCTTCAATAGTTTATTCGTATTTCATTTTAATATATTTACATGATTTATTCTTACTGTTACAGTATGTTCCTACATAAGCTGGCTCCTGTACCCATTTACATTAACCAGAAGTGCACTCATCTCTTAATCTCTCTTTTTGTTTAGTTTGCTGTTAATATTTTTAATTATTTTTTCTTTTTTCATATATCCCCATCAGTTATACAGTTTATATGGAGCCATTTGCTGTATTTCCATTTGGACTGGAGACTGTTGAAGTATCCTCTGAGATGGAACGCAAAGCAAATCTTTCAACATTTCCTGTGCGCCTAGAAATTAACCATGTGCAGAATTTTACGGTCCCCCCTAGGCAGGTACTGAGATGCGGAGGGAGTGTAAAACTGTTTGGACGGGATTCCCCAAGGAATCCAGCCTGCCCAGACTCAGATACAGTTTCTTTGGATGGTGGGAAGGGCCCCGTGTGGGAAATCTACCTTTTCACCTATTACTGCCTGAAAGTGACTAAGGGCCTTTTCCTGCCTGGTTTTAGGCTGACGGCAGCAGGTATGAGTAGGGAAAAAGAATCAGGTGTAATGTTCCCAAAAAATGGCAAAGTGTCAGGGTCTGACTGAAAGTGTTTCTGTCCAGACACTCACCAAGGTTTTTGGACCAGATTTTCTGGCACTTAGTACACAGGAAATCTGGGGGCTTGGTTTGTCCCATCATTCTGATGGGGCGGAGACTGATAGAGCTGATAAGACCGGCTCAACAGAAATGGGGGCGTCATCATTAAAGGGTGCCTCAATTTGCATTTAAAATAAGGTAGGGCAGTGGATGTTATCTTTGAGAACATCAGTAAGGCCTTTAACAAGGTTCCTCATGGCAGACTGGTACAAAAGGGGAAGTCACACAGGATCAGAGGTGAACTGACAAGATGGATACAGAACTGGCTAGGTCATAGAAGGCAGAGAGTAGCAATGGAAGGGTGCTTTTCTGATTGGAGGGCTGTGACTAGTGGTGTTCCGCAGGGTTCAGTGCTGGGACCTTTGCTGTTCGCAGTATATATAAATGGTTTGGAGGAAAATGTAACTGGTCTGATTAGTAAGTTTGCGAATGACACAAAGGTTGGTGGAATTGCGGATAGCGATGAGGACTGTCAGAGGATACAGCAGGATTTAGATCGTTTGGAGACTTGGGCAGAGAGATGGCACTACCACAAAGATGTGGGGCGGGATTCTCCCACTTCTCCGGGTCGGAGAATCGCCGGGGATCGGCGTGAATCTCGCCGCCGCCGTCCTCTGAATTCTCCGCGCCCCCCCCCAAAAAAACACCCCGGCATGAATCGCTTCGCCTGCCTTGGAGAATGGCGGGGACCGGCGCGGCTCAATGGGCCCCGAGGCCGCCCGAATTCTCCGGCCCGCGATGGGCCGAAGTCCCGCCCATTTAATGAGAGTCCCGCCGGCGTAAATCAAGGTAGGTACCAGTGGGACCCAGCTCAGTGGGCGGCCTCCGGGGTTCTTGGGGGGGTGCGGGGGAATCTGGCCCTGGGTCTCGCGCCGGCTGGCGGAGACCCTTCGGCGCCGGTTGGCTTGGTGCCAAGCAGCTTCCTATCCGGTCGGCGGGGCGCAAGCCACCCCGGCGTTGGCCTAACCCCTGAAGGTGCGGAGGATTACGGAAGAATCCCGCCCGTGGAGGCTTTAGAGAGGGTGCAGAAGAGATTTACCAGGATGTTGCCTGGTAAGGAGGGCATTAGCGATGAGGAGAGGTTGAATAAACGTGGTTTGTTCTCACTGGAACAACGGAGGTTGAGGGGCAACCTGATAGAGGTCTACACAATTATGAGAGGCATAGACAGAGTGGACAGTCAGTGACTTTTTCCCAGCGTAGAGGGGTCAATTACTAGGGGGCATAGGTTTAAGGTGCGAGGGGCAAGGTTTAGAGGAGATGTACGAGGCAAGTTTTTTACACAGAGGGTAGTGGGTGCCTGGAACTCGCTGTTGGAGGAGGTGGTGGAAGCAGGGACGATAATGACATGTAAGGGGCATCATGACAAATACATGAATAGGATGGGAATAGAGGGATACGGACCCTGGAAGTGTGGAAGATTTTAGTTTAGATGGGCAGCATGGTCGGCGCAGGCTAAGAGGGCCGAAGGGCCTCTTCCTGTGCTGTACTTTTCTTTGTTCTTTGTTCCTCCAACACCCACACAGACATGGAGGACCACCCCTATCATGGAGGTATAGGGGACATTCTACACCCTCTATCCCCACCACATGCTGCCATCGGAGCTCTCCCCTGTCCCCACACTATGCTGCCATGAGGGCTCTCCCATCCACCACACATAAGGGGACCCCTAATCCTCCCACAATGGAGGACGGTTACCCTCTAATAGTTATCCCACTTCAGTACTCCATGGCAGTGCCACATTTAGTGCCCCTTGGCAGTATCCCACTGCCACCTGACACCCTGGCAGTGCCAGTATGGCAGTGCCAATCTAATTGGCTGACACCTCTCATGGGCAGAACGTCCTTCCAAAAACAAATAGAAGATCCCACCCACAGCCAATTAATGCTCAAGTGAGTATTAAATGACAGTGCACGCGTCACGTGCTGCTTCTCAAGATGGTGATCACCGGCTGCTTGCCAACCTTAAAATTCTACTCCATTTTCTTAAATGGTCAATATTTTCTTTTCAAGATTATATTATTTGTTATGGAAATATTATGTAAGATTATTTTTTATTCTTATGGATAAGTATATATCATTGTCAGAAATGTAAAATATTTTCAAGAGGCTGCCTGGTTAAGGTTGACCAAATCCAAGCATTAATACTGGTTTGGGTTAGGCCCAGTTAGATGTAGGGCACGATTCTCCAGAATTTTTTTTAAGTGTGGCAGTGAGTGGAAATAATAATAATAATAATTGTTTATTGTCACAATAAACAATTGTTACTGTGAAAAGCCCCGAGTCGCCACATTCCGGCACCTGTTCGGGTAAGCGGGTATGGGAATTGAACCCGCGCTGCTGGCATTGTTCTGCCTTACGAACCAGCTGTCTAGCCCATGGAGCTAAACCGGCCCATTACCATGAGCCTCCTGGCGCTCGGCCCAGCGGGGCCGGCAATACAATTCGACGTTAATTGATCCACTTAACGAGGCCTCACAAGCTTCTCGCCACAAATTAAGACTCGCCAGCTGATTCACGCTAAACAGCCCCCCTGCCAACAAGGTTGAGCAGCACTTAAACTGTACATGCTCAGCCAACCCCAGCCAACTCGCAACAATGGTGCCGAGGACACAAGCCCCTTGATTCGGGGATGCAGATCAGGGAGGCTGCTAGGCGCTGTGGAGTGGAGGAGGGTGCCGTGCTCCCAAGGGTCCTGGTGAGTCAGCCACAAGGTAGCCAGTGCTGCCTCGGATGAGATGGTGGCAGCTGTGAGCTTGGGGAGTATGACAAGGAGGACTGGCCTCCAGTGCAATAGGCAGATCAATGACCTGCACCAGGCAGCATGAGTGAGTAGACACCAATGCCCCCCAAGCACCCCATGGGAGCAGCCACCTTAGTGACCCACAACCCCCCCCTCCATTCCCTCTCCCTTCAACACACCCCCCCAATCCTCCCTTCACAGCTCCTCTCCCACCACTATGAACCAGGCGAATGAATAACGATGCCCTCTCTGTGTCTCCTCAGGAAAAGCTCTCCCATAATTGATGGGAGATACTCCAGCCTGGCGGTGGGGTGTCAGATTAGAGAATCCTCAACTCCTTCCAGGAGCGTGCCCTGGAGTTGACAGGGGTGGCTGAGGACAGGGTGGTCACTCACGTGAAGGCTGACGGACACGACAGAGATGAGGGACCACCGGGCACCACCCGGAGGACCTGTCAAACGTGAGTGGTTATTGCCTTACTGAGTCACCCATCCTTCCTACTGACCACATGTCCATTCTCCCGCAGATCCTCCAGCTGACGGTGCAGGCCCATCCCGGGTGGCACCCTGTCCTCCCGACACCCACGAGAACACCTTGGAGAGCTCCGAGGATGCAACTGTTATAGTCGCAGCAGAGCTGTCATCCCCACCCCTGCCTGCGCAGATACACACATCTGGCTGGGAAATGTTAGTGAACAGGCTTCTGGGGCACAATCTGGTGAGCACTATACTGCCCGTTAATTGTATGGAAATTGGGCTTCAATGATGATAATTGGTTTCCTGCCACGCTGCGGTGAGATCCTGATTTTGCCAATGGGAGCGGGTCGGTTGCATCGCAAACTGTTTGGTGCCTAGCGTGGTTCTCATTTTTGGCCGCTCCCCCTGTTCACCAGCTTCATTTCGCTTGAGTGAGAGCGTAACAAGGCTAGAAGATTGCGGCCGTATTTTCCAAAGAAATTCTCTTGAGAGAACAGCCAATTCATGAGGACACATCAGAGTCTGGAAATCTGACCAAACATTGGAACCTTCATCTATTGCACTACAGTTAGTTGGTTAGTTTCAGTTGTTGGGCATTTAGATAATCAAAAGAATATTAAGACTTAGTTCTAGTTCCAAATTCGAGTCAGAAGCTTGAACACATTTGTTTCAGTTTAAACTAAGATAATTAATCCCGTCGTTTCATATTTCTATCTCTTATTTTTTCATGACAAATCCCAGGACAACTGATTGATTTGTGGGAGCACTATTGTTTTGACCCTTTCTGGATGATTGTGACTCGCTGTAGTCTGTAAAAGGACCTTGTTGCTATGGAGCTTGGATGTGATTTACTGAAAGCTGAGTACAAGATTTCATTTCACTGAATCATCATACAGATCTGTTTTTTAAAAAGACTCTATTCTTTTATCTTTTCAAACAAAAATTTTGGAAATACCTTCCACTTTTATACACTGGCAGTCCTAATAACATCTACACTAAGTACATCTAGGTTAAAAAGATTTTTTTTTACAATGTAATATTTCAGGCGGGGAGATTGCGTTTCAGTTCAAACCTGAAGCTGAGTCATTTTAATCCTGTAAGTGTCACAGGTGAGTTTAGTTTTCCAGACATTCACTGGTTGTGAGGTTCTTGACAAGTATATTTGTCAGCAACAACCTTTCTGGGTTTTGATATGATTAGGTCATTTTTTTCTAATATATGTTATACGGGTTTTTGGCTGAATGGCAGATGTTTTCCCCAGGCACATCCACAGGCCAGCAGTTCCGAGAAAACAGGCAGGTACAAAGTTTAAAATGTACAGCGAAAAATATCCAGTAAACATCACATAACTAAAATTTGGTGAACAAAAGAAAACAAAAGATATCAAGTATGGGGAGAAAGAGAGTGGCTGAATTTGTCTATATATAACTAAATTTCTTGCCTCTAAACTGAGTTTGCAATCTTGATTTTAACCAGGAGCAGAAACCCGAAAGCTGGAAAGGTGAGGCCCACATTGACACTGGTGGTAAAACAACTTGACTGCTAAATTACTCAGGTTGGGTCTCATTGAACTATTTCTCCTTTAACTTCACTACCTCCAAACCAAAACCATGGCTATGGGTACCCCATGGGTCACAGTTTTGTCTGTCCCTCTATGAGTTATGTGGAGCATTCCCTGTTCCAGTCCTCATCCAAGGTGAGGCCCCACCCTACAACTCTTTTATTGGTACATCGATAATTGTTTCAACGTTGCTTCGTGTTCCTGCCTGGACCCAGAAATTTCTTTCTAAATTTCACTTACAATTTCCACCCCTCCATCACCTTCACATGATCCATCTACAACACTTCACTTCCTTAGCCTCTCTATCTCTCTATTCGGGGCAGCAGGGTAGCATGGTGGTTAGCATAAATGCTTCACAGCTCCAGGGTCCCAGGTTCGATTCCCGGCTGGGTCACTGTCTGTGTGGAGTCTGCACGTCCTCCCCCTGTGTGCGTGGGTTTCCTCCGGGTGCTCCGGTTTCCTCCCACAGTCCAAAGATGTGTGGGTTAGGTGGATTGGCCATGCTAAATTGCCCGTAGTGTCCTAAAAAAAGTAAGGTTAATGGGGGGGGTTGTTGGGTTACGGGTTTGGGTGGATACGTGGGTTTGAGTAGGGCGATCATGGCTCGGCACAACATTGAGGGCCGAAGGGCCTGTTCTGTGCTGTACTGTTCTATGTTCTATCTCCATTTCTGGGGATAGGCTGCCCATCAGTATCCATTACATTGGCTCCCCACCGACTCCCACAGCTACCTCGTCTACAGCTCTTCACACCCCACATCCTGTAAGGACTCCATCCCATTCTCCCAGTTCCTTCACCTCCGTCACATCATCAATGGAGTGCCACTTTCCAAAATAGTGCTGCCAACATGTCTTCATTCTTCCTTAATTGTGGTTTCCCACCCACTATGGTTGACAGGGTTCTTAACCATGTCCAACCCATATCCAGCAGCAATGTAGCATCGTGGTTAGCACAGTTGCTTCACATCTTCAGGGTCCCAGGTTCGATTCCCGGCGTGGGTCACTGTCTGTGTGGAGTCTGCATGTTCTCCACGTGTGTGCGTGGGTTTCCTCTGGATGTTCCGGTTTCCTCCCACAGTCCAAAGATGTGCGGGTTAGGTGGATTGGCCATGCTAAATTGCCCTTAATGTCCAAAAAGTTTAATTGGGGTTACTGGGTTAAGGGGATGGGGTGGAGGAGGTGTGTGCTTGAGTGGGGTGCTCTTTCCAAGGGCCGGTGCAGACTCGATGGACCAAATGGCCTCCTTCTGCACTATAAATTCTATGATTCTATATACTGCATCTCTGTCCTCACCCTTTCCTCTCCCTCCCAGATCCAGGATAGGAACCCCATTGTCCTCACTTTCCATCCCACCAGCTTCCGGATTCAAAGGATCATCCTCCTCCAATTCCGCCAACTCCAGCATGATGCCGCCACCAAACACAATTTCCCTTCATTCCCTCTGTCAGCATTCTGCAGTCTGTTCCCTCCGAGATACCCTGGCCCACTCCTCCATCACCCCTAATACCTTACCCTCTTCCGACAGCACCTTCCCATGCAATAGCAGAAGGTGTAGCATCTGCCCCTTTACCTCCTCCCTGCTAATCATCCAAGGGCCTTAACACTGTTTTCAAGTGAGGCAGCGCTTCACTTGCACCTTCTTCAATCTGGTTTATTGCATTTGCAGCACCCAGTGCAGTCTACTCTCCATTGGAGAGACTAAATGAAGACTGATTGACTGCTTTACAGTTCACCTTTGATTCGTTCACAAGCAGGACCCATGCCTTCCTGTCACTTACCATTTCAACTCGCTGTCTTGCTCTCGTATCCACATGTCTATCCTTGGCCTGCTGCAATGTTCCAGTGAACCCCAATGCAAACTGGAGGAACAGCAAGTCACCTTCCAATTAGGCATGTTACAGGCTTCTGGACTTAACATTGAGTTCAACAACTTCAGACTGTGAACTCACTCCTCCACTTGCAACCTCTTTTTTTTTCTATCAATTTATTTTCAATTCTCCCATTGATCTGTTTTTCCCTCGCCATTGTCGCCCCCACCCCACCCCACTCGGGTCATCTGTTCCCCAAAGCTGTCCTTTGACATACTGCTTACCTTTGTTCTGCTAGTGACACATTCTGATATCTTAATGTGTCGCTATCAGTGCCCTTCTTAGCCATGATCACCACCATTTACATTCCCTTTGTCTTTTTAGCCATGACATCTTTGTCAATCTCTACCTGTTGCTGGGCCCCTATCCAGCCCACTGCTCCACGCCCTCATCCCCCCAACAACAAGATAAATCTGACCCTATTTCCAGTTCTCGCTAGCTTTGACAAAATCATCCAGACTCAAACCATTAGCTCCATTCTCTCTCCACAGACACTGTCAGACCTTCTGAGATGTTCAGTTTTTCCTATTTTTGTTTCAGATTCCAACATCCGCAGTAATTTCCTTTTTCTGGGTCATATAATTATTTGGCACACCTGGCACAAGCTAAGCCTTAAGAACAGATTATTGGGAAGGGAAATTCAGAGTTTGAGAGCATAAATCAAGGAGGGCAAAAAACATCTCCAGCACCGATGAACTGAATTAGTTTTATTTCAATTTTGCGGAGGCTGCGTGAGATAGGGGTATGGGGAGGAAGAAGTGACAGGGAAAATACTTAATGTGGAGGTATGAAATAGATTACAGTAGTAAATAATAGAATGGCACAGCCACAAATTTCTATTTGATGATAGGTGAAGTTACGGATAAAACAAAGGGAGTTGCAACAAATCTTCAAAGTGCCCTTACTGGGAGCGAGAATGAAACAAATTATGCCCAACAAGAGATGGTGACTGTAGATTCATAGAATGGGTACAACACAGGGGAGGCCTTTTGCTCCATCGAGTCCCTGCCAGCTCTCTGTAAGAGCAATTCGCGATGCCATTAACCAACCCTTGCCCCGTAACCTTCAAAATTTCATATTTTCAGATCGTTATCCAAAACCCTTTCGGAAGCTACAATTAAACCAGCCACCATCAGCCTTTAGGTCCTAACCATTATACAATAAAAACATTTCCTCATGTTATTTTTGGTTCTTTTTCCAGGCAACTTAAATCTGTGCCCTTTGATTCTCAATACCTCCGATAAAAGGAACACTGGGCACAATTTTCCGAACAAATGGCAAAGTGTCATTTTGGGAGTGAAAATCCTGGAGAATCCTGCGACGTGATCCGGAATGCAATCTTTTCGCATTTTGTGACAGTTGTTTTTCCCCACTTGAACAATGACGTTCCTGAGGCGCGAAGCATCTGATTCATCTGCCCTGAGCGCCATCTGAGCACTTCAATCAAGGGGGCTCTGCATTTAAACTGCTCCACAGCACTCACTCTCATGTAAGCCAAGAGGATGAAGCGAGAAGAGCTTCCAGATTCTCAGAGCGGCCCTGACTCGATTGTTGGATGCTGTGGGAGGAGAGACAGGCCACAATTTACCCACGTGTTGGCAGGAGGCCCTCCAGCAAGGTTACCTATCCAGACTGGGACATGGTGGCAGCACTGGTCAGTGCCAGCAGCCTGACCAAGAGGGCTGTGATGAATTCTGTTTGCCACAGAATTTGGTTTAAAATAAGGCATTATTACAAACAGCTTTTTAATTCAATTTGGAATAAAATCACTTCAGCTAAAGGTCAGGTGGAGGTTACCACTAGATAGGAGAAACTCAAAGCTGGTTTCAAAGGCTCAGTGATACAAACAAATACAAAGGCTGTTCTGTGATAGACCATAAAATTCTTTGGGTTACTCCCTGCACCTATAAGCATTCAAAACATAAGGACAGGGAATTCTCCAGACAAATATATTCACAACTCTTTCCCTAACTATACCTCTTGACACTTCGAATAACACCCTCACAAAAGTGTCTGTTTTTGGTATCTAAAGAACAAGACAACACTGAAAAAAGACAGGCCTCTATGCGGGCCCTCCGTTGCCAATATATCTTAGGACACCTTACATTTATAGACCCTACAATCATTCAAAGATGTATCAATGATAAAACATCCAATTAGCCATTTGGCTACAGGTAATTAACCAACAATAAGTGACAGGATGACAGATGCCGTCCTTGACCGATAAGGGGATTTTATGTATATAAAGAGGAGGCATTTAAGCAGAAAGTTACAACACATTTCTTCTGACCCCCCTTCAGGGTGAGAGTCAGTTCTGTCCTTAAAAGCTTGCCTCGTCAGACAAAACCACAGGTGTTGTAAGTATGGTTTTGTTTAACTTCTTAGAAATGTATGAAGAAATTGATAGGAGATACTTTAGGATTTTCCATGTTTCAGATATCTAATTCTATTGAGAGAAGTTAGTGTGTGAGCAGTTAACTTAGGACTGTTAACGATTTATACTTTTAACTCTGCAATTCTGTATGTATCTATCGCGAGTATTTTTTACAATAAAAATACTTTGATTAAAATTATACTGTGTAGACTCACTCTCAAAGTCTAAACCCCTAGACACTCATTTAGGAAGTCTTAAATGACTAGGGACCCACGATGATAGAGGTAAAGATTTAGTTATGAGTGACGTATCTAAACTTTTCCCATAAAAAGTAACTGAGATCCTGTTTAACTGTCTGAGACCTGGAAAAGCATTTTCCCTTCGTGAGATCTATTCTGAGTTTCAGCAGAGAAACAGATTTCCCTCTTTGGTGGGTTAACCTAGAGCACAGGTTATTAATAAAGTATTATCAGGTCCGGAATAACCTAAATCCTTCACAGGACACGGGTTCAATGCAGTAAAAAGCTGAATGACCTCCTATTACCTGCAAGGGTAAGTGCCTCCTGTCTCGCCTTGGCATTTGATCCTTCCGTCGTCATCCCCGTAATGTCACCTTGAATCCACATGTCGCCACCTCGCAGTTCCACAGCACCCGACCTCCCAGCATCCCTCTCAAACACCACCACAGAACTCACTGGAACCCCTTCCTGCTTGGGTGCAGTGCCCACACATGCCAGTTGTCCTCTACCTCTGATCCACCAGGTGTCCGGCTCACAATATCCTCTTTTGTGTCCCTGCAGGAGAAGATTGCCCACAACCAAAGTAAGAGAGAGAAGACGGGCAGAGGTATGCCCGAACTAAGGATCATGACTCCTTTTGAAGAGAGAGCTACGGAACTCACAGGAGGGGACCAGGGTGGGGCCTGCACAGAGAGCAAGGTTAGTCTGCAACAGAAAAGTGAGGAGGCACTGCACCTTCATCCGGATGACCAGTCGCAAGTGAGGGATTTGCTGTCCAAACCTTTGACCAGGCCATGTACTAAAATGAGATTGCTTGCCTTGCAGGAACATCACCTAATGAGCCACAATCATCAACAAATAGAGCCCCCCCCCTTCCACCTTTGAAAGCACCTCGGAAGAGAGCTCCGAGGAGGACATGGATGATGCGTCACAGCTACCACCCCACCAGTGCAGAGACAAGCACCTCGGTGGGTAAACGTACCAGACAGGCTTCTGGATCACCTTCTGGTGAGCATCACACAACTTCTGATTGACCTCAGGTGGAGACAGGAACGTCCGGTGACCGGTCAGTCAGAGCTCTACTGGATCCCAGGACTCAGCTGTGCCCCAGCCAGATGCCGTGCCTCTAGGTACGTTTGTTCCTCAGCTGCAAGAGACACAAACGCAGGCCCAGGAATAACAGGAAGGGATGTCAGTGATACTCGTGAAACTGCAAGGCCAAATGGAGGAGTCCCAAACCTCAGTCACCTGAGGCGTTGCTGGTATTGTGTGGCGGCCAGGCCAGCACTGCAAGGGTGGCATCTGCAGTGGAAAGCTTGGGGCAAGATGTCAGACCATGATTGGCAAACTCCAAAGCGTGGCTCACATCCTGGGTGGCTTATTAGGAGCAGCAGGCAGAAAAAGGTGATGGAACAACTTCAGTGCCACCCGAAATTCGACATGGGTTCTCCAGGTCCAGGGCCTCCAGAGATCGGCTGCCAAGGGCATCTAAAGCCAAAGGGCATGGAAGGCAGCCAGCCACCTCCACTTCTGATGTGCATCCTGGGAATGCACCAGGACGTAGTGGGAGAGTTCGCAAGGTGAAGGAGGTTTAGGGGCACTGAGCGCGTACAGATGAAGTTAAGCACAGATAGTACAGGACCAACATAAATTGTCACTATGCCCCATGTCACCTTATTAAAACCTCTTTTTATTCACATCTTAAGGCCTCACTCTCTTTGAGCATCCTCCCACTGCGATAGGTCCTCACACCATCTGGACACAGCTTTTCCCTCAGTCCCTCAACGCAGGGCAAAGAGTAAGGCACATTCAAATTGTGAGTAATTGAGATCCTGGAAGGACTCTACCATTGAGCAGTGAATGCAAGACCCCAGCCCCTTATCACCCGCTCCAGTAATGGAAGGATGTGGCCCCAATTCTCACTCACACATGAGCCAGGAAGTCAGCGTGCTGGCTGCATACAGACAAGGGTCAGATATTAATAAAAGCTGAAGAGTATCAGAGCTTTCCTCACTGTGAGTAATCATCACCCTCCTGCATTGACATGCTAAGCAGACACAGACTCCCAAGGCCCAGTAACCTGACAAGATAGTTTTGTAGAGGACCTCCAGTCTTGGTCACAGAGGGGGTTGGGTGGGGTTAGAACTACCGAACACCTACAGTGCAGAAGGAGGCCTGCATTGACCCTCTGAAACAGCATCCTGTACCTGGGCCCACTTCTCACCCTATCCCACAACCCCACATAACTTGCACATGTTTGGACACTAAGGGGCAATTTAGCATGGCCAATCCTCCTAACCTGCACGTCTTTGGAATGTAGGAGGAAACCGTGTTGTAGAGCTTTCTGACAACGGCTGTCCGTGCAAACACTTACCTAGCCTCCATCCTCCACTCATCTTCGGCCTCTCCTTCCGCTCCCTCCTGGACTTCCACCTCATCAGAGGGGACATTATGCTCCTCTTGGTATATTTCATTGAGGGTGTCACCCCGCCAAGTTATTAAGTGCACAGCATACAACAAAGATGGAGGAGACATTCGGTGGAATGTATTATAGCACCCCAGCAAACCTGTAAAGACAGCGGAAGCACATCTTCTGCAGCTCGATGCACCACCCTACCACAGTCCGGGTGGCACTGTGAGCCTCTTTGTACAAGGACTCTGCTTCGGTATCAGGCCTCTGCACAGGCGTTCAGCCAAGACCTCAGCAACATTGTAGAGCCACATGAGTGCCATCAATGGCCTCCTGAACCTGTGGCAAACCAACGATGGTAACAAATCCTGCAGCCATCTCATCCTGATAGACCTGGTTGAATTTAATGTGACCCAAGACTCTGGCATACAGTGCCTCTGTGACACCATGGATGCATTTGTGTGGGGATGACTGCGAGATACCACAAAGGTCAGCCGTTGAGCCCTGGAATGATCCTGTGGCATAAGGGTTGAGGGCAGAAGTGATCTGCATGGTCACAGTGAGAGGGTGCCCACCCCCTCCACAGCACCCCAGGTTTGAAAGAAGGTTGCATAGGTGTCATACTGTCCCCCTTGTGAGGCGGAGTTTCCTGAGGCACATGTTGTCCGACAGCTCCATTAAGGATTCTCGGGTCCTGTAAACCATCAGTCTCCTTCGTCGTCGCCTTCAAGCCCCCTGTTCGGCCTGAACTGTGGCCGCCCTTGTGTCTGCCCTCCACTCCCTGGCTTCCTGGTGCTGGGTTCTTCCTGGCAGTGGCCTCTCGTATCTGCTGGAGTCTGTGCTCTCTTGCACTTGCCCCCTCAACAGCTGGGCAGTGGATACTGTTCCCTTGTACACTCTGGCTCTAGTTAGATACAATGGTGCTCACCTCCTTCCTCACTTTAGGAGGTCAAGGCAACTGGCTCCCATTTATAATAAAAGGATTAGTGAATCATGCCCACATGACATCACGCTGGTGGGCAGGAAAATTTAATGAGCTCTAAAGAAGAAATTATAACCTCGTTAATGATATTGAAATGGATTCAAATCAGGTTCTCACCCTTCCTGGGCACGAACCTGATCATGTCGTTGTGATGGCCCGGGAACATTGCGATGGGAATTCTAGCTGGCGCAAGTCCCATATTTGACCTCTCAGGAGAGTTTGCAACCATTAGAATAGAATAGAACAGTACAGCACAGAACAGGCCCTTCAGCCCTCGATGTTGTGCCGAGCCATGATCACCCTACTCAAACCCACGTATCCACCCTATACCCGTAACTCAACAACCCCCCCCCCCCCTTAACCTTACTTTTTAGGACACTACGGCAATTTAGCATGGCCAATCCACCTAACCCGCACATCTTTGGACTGTGGGAGGAAACCGGAGCACCCGGAGGAAACCCACGCACACACGGGGAGGACATGCAGACTCCGCACAGACAGTGACCAGCCGGGAATCGAACCTGGGACCCTGGAGCTGTGAAGCATTTATGCTAACCACCATGCTACCGTGCTGCCCCATTGTGGGATTTTCACTCATGATAACGGACCACATAATCAGATCCTTGGAATTTTGACCATCTCCATTAAATATCCTCTCAACTTTCTCTTCTCTAAAAGGAGAACAGTCCCAACGTCGATAATTCATCCCATGTAACTGATGTTCCTCATCACTTGAACACTTTCAGAAATCTTTTCTGCACATTCTCTAAAACCTTTACATCCTTTCTAAGTTGCGGGGCCCAGAAATGGATACAATTTTCCATTTGAATCAGACGGTCTCAGTAGGACTCAGCAATGGTGATAAGATTGACTTGTGCCTTTGAGGTAGTGATTGGCAGGTTAAGTGAGTGGGCAGAAAACTGGCAAATGGAATTCAATGTAGGAAACTGTGAGATTGTTAATTTTGGGAGAAAGAATTAGAAGGCGGATTATTATTTAAATGGAGAGGGACTGCAGAAAGGGATTTGAGGGTAGCACAAAGGGATTTGGGAGTCTTTGTTATTGTAACCCAGAAAGCCAGCATAGGGGTGCGGAAGGTAATAGGGAGGGCAAATGGAATGCTGGCTTTTATTTCAAGGGGGCTGGAGTATAAAAGTAAAGAAGTGTTGCTGCAACTGTGAGGTCCTGGTGAGGCCACATTTAGAATACTGTGTACAATTTTGGTTACCTTATTTAAGGAAAGATGTGTTATCACTGGAGGCGGTACAAAGGAGGTTTGCTCGGATGATCCCATGTGTGGAGGGACTGCCATATGAGGAAAGATTAAACAGGTTGGTTCTGCGCTCCGTGGAGTTCAGAAGAATGAGAGGTAATGGGCGCGATTCTCCGCTGCCCACGACGGGTCGGAGAATAGCGGGAGGGCCTTCCCGACAATTTTCACGGCCTCCCGCTATTCTCCCCCCACTCTGGCCGCCCCCCCGACATGAATCGCTGCTCGCCGTTTTTTACGGCGAACAGCGATTCTCCGCAGGCCAAAGGGCCGAATACCGTGGAGTTTACGGCCGTTTTCACAGCCATGATCACACCTGCTTTCAGCGTTCGTGAAAACGGCCACAAAGTGCCCGTCCCGGACAACCATGGCACCGATTGGCACGGCCGCACCACGGCCGTGCCAAGGGTGGCATGGGCCTGCGATCGGTGGGCACCGATCGCGGGCAGCGGGTCCAATACCCGCGCACTATTTGTTCTTCCGCCGCCCCACAGGATCAGTCCGCGGGGCGGCTGAGGGGCATGACGGCCCGCGCATGCGCGGGTTTGACGCTTCTGCGTCATGACGTCATCCGCGCATGTGCGGGTTGGAGCCGTCCAACCCACACATGCGTGGCTGACGTCATCGTGCGCGTCAGCCGCCGTGACTCTTGGCGGGCGGAGTTAGCGACGTTCGCTAACTCCGCGTTGCCGTGATTACCCCGGCCCCGATACTATCCCCGCCCGTGGGGGAGAATCGGGTCCCGGGACGGAGCTCCGAGGCTGGCGTGAAACACGGCCAGTTTCACGGCACGCCGGATTTGCGGAGAATCGCGCCCAAGATGACTGAAACACGCAAAAATCTTTGGGGTTTGGAATGGGAAAATGTTAAGCGGATGTCTCCACTGATGGGGGAATGTAGGACCAGAGGACAGAATAAGGGGCTGCTCATTTAAGATGGATTTGTGGAACAATTTCTTCTCTCAAAGAATAGGGAATCTTTGGAATTTTATACCCCAGGAGGAAGGTATTATTCTGGTCAGTAGGCTTGCTAAAGAGCCTAATTGATCTGTAATTATTTATTTACAGATGGAACGAGATTCTCTGGCCTCCCTGCGGCATGCTTCTTGGCAGCGGGATGTGGCCTGCCATTGGTCAGCGGTGGGATTTCTGGCCCTGCCAATGTCAATGGGATTTCCCATTGAATCCGCCTTGCTCCGGTGGGAAACCCGGGCAGGGGTGCACCGCCGGCGGGACTAGAAGATCCCATCAACGTGAACAGCTGGAAGATCACACCCATGGCTGCACCTCGTGTATTATAGGGGTCAGCTAGGGGGTGGGCTAGTCATCGGGCATATTGTATGTGCCCAACCCTCCACCGCCACCATGTCAAACACCAAACACACACCTGCGAGGGGCACGCAAAAACTAGCCCAAAGTTTTAGGTCTGTGACCGTTCATGAAAACAAGTCTGAAATATTAACTGTTTCTTTCTCCACAAACATTACCAGATCTGTTGAAAATTACCAGAGCTGCTGAAAATGACCGATATTGTATTTATTTCACTATCCAATAGTACCTCTTGGAAGTGAGCATGGAACAGGAGTGGCTCAGCTGTGAAGGTTTCCAAAGCCAAATTGCTCATCGACTCTTATTCAGAAACGTGTGCTGAATGTCTGTGGTACTTATGAGCCAGGCTGCGAGAGAGGATTTGGAAAATTGTCCCGTTGTTTTTAACTCGTAAATTATCTCCTCGTGGGAAAGGTTCTGGGGGGTGAAGAGTACCCATGGAATTATATCCCATCTAAGAATCAATGTTTTCAGGAGAGGATGACTGAAAGATTGGTGGAATAAACTGATGAGGCAAGGGGAAATTAAGCTTCTTGCTGTAAAACGTTGTGCAGCAATAGGGAACATTTTTGGCAATTTGAGTAAATAAAACAGAAAACAGATGGTTATTTGAAGCTAAGCAGTGATGAAAGAACAGAACAGGATCAGCAACAATAATATTATTCATTGAGTTGCTCTTTCCTGATTGCATCAAGGGATTTATAAGTTAATGCATAATTGTCGCGGCTTTTACTACACTGTCGTTGACTGTGATACATGATAATAAAATTGTACAGCATCATTAGATTCTAGATATTCATCAAGAAAAGCATTGCTGTATCCTATGACTTCAGGGGAACTCCCTTGTTTTCAGAACATGGCAGAATAACATTTTAAAAGGGGCTATTTCAACTCTCCACAATAGACACGGGGCAGCAGGGCAGTTGAAATTAAGAACAAAGAACAAAGAACAACACAACACAGGAAAAAGCCCTTCGGCCCTCTAAGCCTGTGTCGGTCATGATACCATCCTTGGCCCAATCCCTTAACTCTTCCGAGTGCCGTAGCCCTCCATATCCATCCTATCCATGTCGACGCCTTTTGAACACTGTGAAGCTTCCACAACCTCCCCTGGCAGCATGTTCCAGGCACTCACCACTCTCTGTGTAAAGAGCCTGCCTTTCACATCTCCTCTAACCTATTCCCCCTAGCGACTGATCCCTCCACCCTGGGAAAGAGTGCCTGCCCATCCACTCTATCCATGCCTCTCATAATCTTGTAGACCTCTTATCAGGTCACCCCTCAACCTCCGTCGTTCCAATGTAACAGTCCGAGTCTATTCAGAATCTATGCATAGCTAACACCCTCCAGACCACGCAATATACTGGTAAACCTCCACTGCACTCTCTCCAAAGCCTCCACATACTTTTAGTGGTGTGGCGACCAGAATTGTGTGCGATATTCCAAATGCGGCCTTACCAAGGTTCTGTATAAGTGCACCGATTCTTCGGCCCGGCGCGGGACTCAGAGAATCGTGCCCAGGGATCCGGTAGGGATTTACCGGGCAGTGCAAATATTGTGTAAAAAAAAACACATTTCTTTATTTTACTCGATGTGGACTCCCCATGTTCTTATGAAAAACTAGATGACATTTAACTTGTTTCAAAAACTTAGCTTGTTTCAAAAATGTTAAAGAAAAGTTCCTTTTGTCTTCATTTTATAATCATTATAATTTAACATTTTCAGGTATAATACTTTACACAGAACATCATTAAAATGAAAGAAATGGCATTTGGACCTTAAAATTGTTCTAATTCCATTATAATATTTCCAAAAAACGTAATAAAAATCATGATTTAAATGTTGTTCCACAATATATTTATATATTTTTAATATGCCCAAACTTGATTATTACATACTTTATTCTTTTTTTCAAAATATTATTAAATAAGACCAATATGTCAAAGTGTCCTGTTTAATAATCAACACAGATGTTCATATAACATTTATCCCGAGTTTTTCTCTGTAGTTATTTAAAGAAATGAATCTCTGTGAGTTTGGCAGTAGATGCAGAACTGCCTTCTGTTCCTCTCAGGTATTTTGTGTTTAAATGCCTTTTTATCACATAATTGTGAGTTCAATTCAAATTACTGCCAGTGTAAGGATAAAGAAAATGCAAAAAAAAAACAGATTCAGCAAGAATGCTTTTTGGAAAATCCTGAATGTACATTTAGTCCATTTTACACCATCGCCGTTCACGATGGAGCCATCTAAATCTTAATAATGTCAAATTACCTTCATAGCGAAGAGTAGAAAACTGGTTTTAGCTTTCCACACATTAGTATTTGAGTATTTAAAATATGCAATGCACACTGTGTGAACACAGCAACCATAGGCTGAGGTGCTAATTAGTGCACAAGAAGTGTTTTGTGCTGTATATTTCTTTGTGTATTGATACTATGTCATATTATTGTGGAGAAAGCGAGGGAAGATTTTTAAAGAAGGAATCCAGAACGATAAATGAAAACCAAAAAGGCACATTGGGCTAGATCATGGAGTTGTAGTAAATTATGCTTTTGACATTCTTAAAGGAATCACTCTGGTACAAAATAGAAAAGCAACCTTCAATGTTCTGGTGATCCCCATCAGTTGATGATTTCAGCCCTGAATTTAAAAGATTCCCTTCACTGATTCTTTGACAGTTATTTTTTGAGCCACCAATTTCCTGGCAAGTGACTTGGCAAAGTCTTGAATATCTGTGGAGAATCCCTCCGGGAAAGGCTTGAACGCTGAGGAAGAGTTTGCATGCAAACAAAGTGCTCAAACTGAAAATTCCCCTCACTGAGTTGACATCAGGATAGATCTTGACTTGTGTGATAGTCTTCTATCAATCCTGATTATTATCTCGATTCATTTCAACATATCCACATGGCAATCATTAAATTTTAAGTTGCTTGATAATGTTGCAAGCTATGTGTCAACTTGTCAGCATTTCACAAGGAAAGTCAGTTTTCTCTCCTAAGATTAGAAATCATCTATAAGCCAATCAGGTCAGTTGGAAGGCACAATTCAGGCTTGTCACAACTAATCAGATTGGTTTGAAGGTGGAAATGAAAACTGCACAATCATTTTTTTTCTCCTGTTGGATTTGGTCCAGCAAAGTTTTAATGATTTTCCCTGTCTAGTTTAGGCACGAAACAGCTAAAATAAAATTCCTAAAGATTATAATTTTCTGCAGAAGGATTTGTGAGCATGTCCTGCTGTTGCTTTCTTTGAATGTTGTTTTCCTCAAGAGTAGATGTTGTTGAGGTTTGGAGATAAGGAGGATGTGAATTTTTTTGTTAATGCTCAGGATGTGGGCACAGTTGGTATCGTCTGTTACTAATTGCCCTTTAGAAAGTGATAGTGGACCACGATTCTGAAATGCTTTGGCCTGCGTGGGGAAGGTGCTCTCACATTGATGTTAGGCAAAGGATTCTAGGATTTTAACTCATGTTGAAGAAATAGTGATATATGTTCAAGACAGTATGGTGAGAAACTTGGAGGAGAATATGGATGGCATGCCAATGATTGTGGGCTAATGGGAAGGTGACAATCAAGTGGACTGCTTTGCCATGGACTCAATTGAGCTTCTTGAATGTTGATGCAGGAGGCATGTAGAGATTATTCTGATTTAAGCTTTATGAATGGTGGGCAGGCTTTGGAGAAGCAGGGGGTGACCCACTCCACACAGAATATCCAGCCTCTGACTTGATCCAGTAGCTGTAGGATTTATGTGGCTGGTTTAGTTTAGTTTCTGATCAATAATGATCTCTAGGCTGTTGATATTTGGGGATATCGTGATGGCAATTTCACAAATATTACTGATCAATCGAAGCCTGAACAGTGTCCATCTCTTCCTGCATGAGGTCCTGGAGTGCTGCATTGTCTGAAGAATTGTGAATGCAGCTGAATCCTGTGTAGTCATCAGTAAACAAATCCACTTCTGACATTACAAAGGAGGGAACATTGTTGATGAAGCGGCTGAGAAAGTTGCTTGAGAATGATGGGCTGAGGGACGTCTGCAGAGATGCCCTGGGCCTGAGATGATTGTCCTCCAACAACCTTAACCAACTTCATTTGAATCAAGTATGACTTTGGAGAATTTCTGCAGCATATTAAACAAAGGGCTTGCTGGAAGTGTACTGTTAGCTATATGCCTGAAAGAGTGGAGTAGAGGAGGTGATGAATTTTAATGAATAATTTCATTTCAATGTATTGCTGTGATGTATGATGCAGAATGTCTTTCTTGGGTGAGTCAAAGTTCATGACTATGTTTTGTAATTTAATTGTAATCAGTTTATCCTCATTCCTTTTTTGTTTTATGGCATACCCAGAAAAAGAGCTTATCCCATTTACATTAATGTAGTTAACAGCCACAGAAATATGAGAAATGATAATAGTCAGTAAAATAATGGATTCCTTAATTTAGATTGAAGGTAAACAGTCAGGTGTGTTGGAAAGCACAAAATTTAGCTTCCCACACATATTGCTGGAGATTTGCACATCCTATTTTTTTAATGATTGCAGGGTGTAATGATATTTATTTTTAGATGAAGAAAATAAACATTTTTGATAGGACTAAAAGAGCGACACAGATTAGAAATTACTGTTGACAATAATGATGATGTCATGGCGGGATTCTCCGGGAATTGGCGGGGCGGGCAGAAACGGCGTAGTGGAGTGGCGGGAACGACTCCGGCGTCGGGCTGGCCCAAAGGTGCGGAATCCTCTGCACCTTCAGGGGCTAGGACGGTGCCAGAGTGGTTTGCACCCCGCCGGCCGGCGTGGAAGGCCTTTGGCGCCGCGTCAGCCGGGGCCGAAGGGACTCCACCGACTGGCGCGGCGCGATTCCCGCCCCTGCCAAATCTCCAGTGCCAGAGAACTCGGCAGCCGGCAGGGGCGGGATTCATGCTGCCCCCCCCCCCCCCCCCCGGCGATTCTCCGACCAGCTGGGGGTTCGGAGAATCCCGCCCCATGTAGCTTTGATTTTTTTTTTCTCACTGTTAATTGAATGGAGGGTGTTAACAAATATATTTCAACTTTACCCTGTGATCTATTTAAGTATGTACAACTAACTCTCATTCCATATTTTAAATAACTCTGATCCCATCAGGAAACTATTTTGGTCTGAAGATAGGATTACAGTAGATTCTAAAATGACAGTCAGCGCACAAAAAACTGGCATGAATTAAAATCTACTGAGAGGAAGATGTGCTCCAACAAGAGATAAATCTTGTGTCTTCAACAGTCACAACCCCTTTCTAAAATGCACCACTGCTGCATGCTCCACTTTTATGTAACTTATAATTGTTCTCCATAATAAATGATCAAACATAGTGTGCACCTAACATGATCATAAGAGCCTCAGAACTGGGGTAACTCTTCTGATCCTGCCTGCCAGGGGAATTTTCATGGTGGAACGGAAAATCTGATGAACCATTGAAAGGTTCATTGACCTTGGGAATTTCTGGTCATGGAGTGCGGAAGAGGAGGAAAGAAAGATCCCTCCCATAAGAGCGGGATTAGATTAATCAACCTGTTGATCCTACTCCATCATTCAGTATGATCCTGGCTGATCAGATTGTGCTTTTAACTCCATTCTTCTGCTTGCCCACCCCCCACAAAATCCTTAACACCCTTGTAGATCATAAAATCTACCAAACACAGCCATGAATACATTCAATGACAAGTTTCCACTGCTGTTTAAACTAGAGATCCCTTATTTTAAAACTGCCTCCTAGTTTTAGATTCCACCATAAAGAGAAATATCCTCTCAGCAGCTACCCTGTAATGCTCCCTCAGAACATTAAATGTTTCAATAAGATCAGCTCTTATTCTTCTAAAATGCCAATGACTATAGGCCAAACTGCAGCTTAAACTGCGATCCGCACCTGCCCCACTGTGCTTTCAATACATCTTCCAATATATAAGGCACATGTTGGACGCGATCTTTTGGCTATTGACACCAACGGGATCTTCTGGTCCCACCGACGTGCCCACGCCATGGGTTTACTGGTGGCATGGGGTTGATTTAATGGCAAATCAATAGAAACAGAGTTAACACGGTTCAAAATCAACATGACTCTTCTTCACAGAAAGTCATATTGGACTCGAAACGTTAACTCAGTTTCTCTCCCCACAGATGCTGCCAGACCTGCTGAGATTTTCTGTTTTTAATTCACATATAATCAGGGCTGTTTATGAGCTGGAGCTGTGCCGGCATTGGCGAGGCTGTTGGTCAGCTTTTGCTCGCTGACACATATATATTTATAATCACTTTTATAAAATGCCATCTGCCTGCAACACTCCAACAAACAGCGAACACGTCATTCGGAAACAGCAGTGCTCATTTGTGTACTTTGCATTACTGCAAATCAACCCTGCCATTTTGTATTATAACCTTTGAATTGCAAAACTGTCAGGACACAGGCACAGGAATAGATAGGAGTACACATGCCAGTTCTAAAAATAGTTGACATCTCAAGAACAGCCTTGACAAGTGAAAACAATTAACTACATAAGCCTTGTAACATAATATGTTGAAGATACCAAGGACGTTCCTTCCCTTGTATTGAAGGGGAAAACAATATTCCTGGATGAAGGCCCGAAGAGATAATCCATTCAGTGGTGCATTTTTAGATGAGTCCTGGGTCATGGTCCCCCAAAGAATTCAGAATTCTGAATGTATTTTTTTATATTTTGGTTACATTCATGGACTTTTACAATTCATCATGTTTAAATTATTAATAAGAACAAAGGAAACATCCAGATGACAGAGACATTGCACTCCAGCCAACTCTCCACCCTTTCTCAGATACATTCTTTTCCTCATTCCTTTGAGTTCATGCTGATTTATTTTCACCTATTCCTTAATCAATTCAGCTTGGGTTCCACTCCCCTTTCATCCTATGTACTGGCACTCATCTTCCAACCTCCCTCAGTCTTCAACGCCTCAACACCTCCCACCACCCTCCCCATCCCCCAACAAAGTTCACTCTCCTTCCCCTCCTCCCTCTCAATTAATTCTAGCACATTCCTTCTTCATGGGCCAAAGGGCCTGTACTGTGCTGTACAGTTCTATGTTCTACCCCAGTGTTGCTCTCTGCTTCTTCCCCTCCAAGGGCCACTATCAGCTTTTTGACTCTGTCTTCCCAAGGAAATACTCATAGCTGCTGCTCATTGCTTTGTCCCCGCCATCACTTCCACTATGCCCTCTTCACTTTCATGCACACCTTTCTTTAACTGCCATCCAATACCAGCCCCACCATTTTCTCTCAACCTCTCACATTCCTCCATGTAACTTTTCACTTTTCTTCCCTCTTTCTTAGGCATTCTGCTCCCTTTCTTCCCCTTTGAATTATGTCCTGTCTTTTCTCCCTTCTTCTCCACTTTCTCAATCTACACACTCTGTATCTCACCTTGCATTCCCTCCACCTTTTCTTTCATTTGGGCACTCTTCCCTTTTCTCATTACCCTTATTATCATCTTTCATTTCCTTCCTGATTGCTTGACTCTTGAAATTTTCCACACTTGTTCTCCCCTTACATTCGCTCCCATGTACCCTTCCCTTGCATTTATCCTCCTCTGGGTCTTCTATTTTCCCATGTTGCTCTTATTCAAGTCCAGTAATTAAAGCACAAAACAGGTCCCAACATTTCTCTTCACGTGCTCCCCATAATAATGGTTGCAATTTCTACCTCCGTCTAATTGAGAGAGGAATTTTTACTCTTGAGAATCTCTGCCTCTAATATACAGATCCAGTGCCTGGGGCCATTAATGGGGGTGGGGTTACAGAAAGAGAAGTAAGGCACAGCAGTTTCCACTTTACTCAGGAGAAATGGGATGAGGGAGCAGGGGCAGTGGCAGGACATGGCTGAAATGATTTGTGTCAGAAAATACTAACACACTGAGGTGTATATCACTGACTAAATGTAGCCATCAGCAACAAGGTAATTCAAAGAGCAAATTATCACTGCAGCTTGGTTCAGCTCCTTGATAGCTGAACATTAGCCTGCATTAACAAAATTGACCTTTAACTTTATCTGTACTGCAGATGGTCTCTGGTAATGAAATCAGATCATGATGCACACAAAATCATTCATCACTGATAATGGGCGCGGTTACATTTTTAAAACTCGGAGTCTGTTCAGGGTGGAATTAGTGGGTTTGTTCCTGTGCTATTTGGGCCTCAGCAGGAACCCCTCCACCCCCACCCCCGAGGCCACACTTAGCATTATTTCCTGCACTGAGGAGCTCTGGCGAATGGAGTTCCTCAGTGCAGGAAGAAATTGGGGGAACATTTAAAAATGGTTCCCTGATCTCTCGACCCCTTCCCCCCGCGTGACCCTGGACTCCCCCAACATCCTAGATCACCAAAATGGGATTCTCGGGTCCCCTGCATCTCTCGCATGGGCAGGGCACCCACAGGCTCAATCCTGGGCACGGGAAAATGGCAGCTTGGCACCGTGGCACTACCACCCAGGCACCCTGGCAGTGCCACCTGGGAATCCCGGCAGTGTCAGTGTACACTGATGTGGCACTTCCAGGGTGCCAGGCTGGCAGTGCCAAGGTGCCCAGGTGACACCAGCAGTGCCAGGGTGCCACCCAGCCCAGAGCCCAAACGTCCGCGGGTCTCCGGTCGCCTGGGGGTCCCTCCAAGTGCCGTCCTGCCTAATCTCCGTTAGTGGTAATCAGTGCTAAACTTCAGCCGGCTGGGGTCTCCTCGGCGAGGCCAATAGATGCTGGTTGCCTGTTAGACCTGGCGTCAGCATAGTTAAGTCCGTTCTACAATGTAAGTCTGCACTCCGCAATTGTGGGTGGGATCCAGACAGCGAGATTTGGTTACATCCCGCAAGGCATATCGGGCATCGGGAATCCCGGAAGAGGCCAGATTCTGGTGGACGTGGCCGGTAAATCGCACCCAATATCATCAAAGCCCCTGAAAATTCACTACTCAAGAACTTGAAAAAAATCTATGTTCAGATTTAAATATACATTGTTAGAAAAACAAATAAGTCACAGACTCCTAACCACAAGCAGATGACACCTCTGAGAATTAGAAATGGCAGCAGAATTGAGTTGGCTCCAATTTATAAAATATATACCTTTCAGGAATACACATAAACCCATTTTATATAAAGTTAACACTCCTGAAACTGTTTACAAATGCATTTTGTCAAACCTTTAATTCTGAGCCGATTGATTTTAACAAAAGCACAGTATTGTGAGAAACTATACACCAGAATATAAAATGGGCGGGATTCACCGTTCCTACAGCTAAGTGCTGGCTCGAAAGGAGAATCCGCGGGAGGTTGACGTCAAAAAAATCATCGCAAACCCCTCACCGATTCCGATACTGGTTTGGGGCTAGCACCAGTGCCCTGTGAAATGTTCGCAAATCGCGTCGAGAACGTCTGGAGAATGGCCGGGTCCCGGGCCACCAATGCACACGGTCATGCCGTACAACATGCCACCAGCATGTGTAACCTTATCCGCCGACAATGACCCCACAGCCGATCCCCCGGCCACCCCCCACCAGTCCCCCCCCCCCCCCCCCCCCCATCCCTGGCAGACACCCCCCCGGCCAGCGGCATGGATTCAGGCCAAGTGTAGTGGCGCTGGACACAGTCCGAAGCCGGCACGCCAGCTCAGACCACACTTGTCCCGTGCTGTCGGGAACTCAGTCCATCGGGTCAGAGCATTGCGGATGGGCCAGCCGATGAGGCGCCAACTGCATTGCGACTGCGCGTGCCGCACGTCATGATGACACCAGTTTGGAGGGGGCGGAGAATCGCAAACCGGCGTCAAATTGTCGCTGGCCCAGATTCCGATGTTGGAATCTATTCTCTGCCCGATTGCCGATTACGATTTTGGTGTTGAGCAAGGGAGAAACCTGCCCAATATGTTTGCATGCGCTCATCTGTAAAATAAAGCAAACAGTTTTATACCAACTCCATTCATATTACAATTTTAATCCTACTGGAGTAATTGATTACTGAACGATGAGTATTTCAGATTGCTGTAAAGATCTTGATAATAAGTCCTTCTGTGATCTGCTCAAACCACAGAAAAATGTACCCTTCAATAACATTTTTATAATACACTTTTTTTAGGATTTCTTGTTATTGTGGAATAACGTTTTTCCATTAAAAAAATCTACTTTATGTAGATTTTGTAGATAACCAGATCCTAGCATCCCAGGCTGCTATGAGAAGTTGGGGTGGTAATAATGGTAGCTGGGAACATCATTTTCCAATCCTCTGTAACTACAGGTATTTATGGGTCTGACCCAGTTAAATGTACGGTCATTGTAAAGCCTTAAGATGTTCACGGTGAGAGATTCAGTGATGGTAATGCCATTGAAAGCAAAGGGGAAATGGTTAAATTATCTATTGTTGGAGATGGTCATTGTCGAGCAACTTGTTTGGTGTGAATAATACTTGCCATTTATCAGGCCAAGCCGAACTGCTGCCTAGATCTTGCTGAATGGATACACATACTATTCCATTATCAGTGGAGTTAGAAATGGGTCTGGATACCTTGCAATCTTCAGCATACATCCCCAATTCTGACCTTATGACAGAGGGCAGAACATTGATTAAACATTGTAGATAGTTGGGCCGTGGACACTGCTCTGAAGAATTCCTGCAGCCATGCTCTGCATCTGCGATGACTGGCCTCCAACAGCTACAACCAGCTTCCTTTGTACAAGGTATGGCTGACTGATTTGCATTAATCGCAATTTTATTAGGGCTCCTTGGTGCCATTTGGTGATCTCGTGTCACTCTCACCTCACCTGTTAGTATTATCCATGAAGTAACATTGTGCTGCAGACTAGCTGTATGTGCAATTTGAGATTTTATTCACAGTACGTGTTCCAGCTCAAAGACCTTGGTGATGGTACCAGATTGTCTGAAATCCGTTATCACTAAAGTGTAATGAGGCAAGATTTTATACTCTCATCCATGCAATTTTGATGTATTCACCAGTGATGGCAAAATAAAGAGCAGCCTCAAAGTCTATCTTCTAGACATTGCTGAAAAAATGTTGTGTACCAGCTGAGACTCCCCAAGGAATTTCCCTCGACCTATTCATTCGCATCCTCAATCAGCTAACCAAAGAGATAGTGGACATGCCCATGTACCATTTTATACTCTTCCATGACTCCACAGATGATCTTTAAGGTATTTTTTTAAAAAGTTGTAACATTCACCTGTTCTAATTGATTCATATTTGTATATAGATACCTGGACATACCTTTGCGAAAAGACAGCAAAAGGGCAAAGGCTTGTTTGGACTGTCTCATCTTTCTTCAATGACACCGAAGTCCCCATGAGGATTAAGCATATGGTTTATGAGACATAAATGAAAGTCAAGGACCAAGCAGTGAGGTAGATTCATGACTAAATGAAGGAGTGAGCACCTGACAGATTTGTCAAAACACCTCACACAAGGACTTGAATGAAATACTTCATGGTAAGTACCTGATTTTGGTTCTGGGTTTGTAAAACATGAGGAATACAAGCTCCATAAATCCTTTCATCGTGCTGTTCATTAGTTGGTGAGGACATTTTGAGAGTTTTGGATCAAAGCTGCTGGAAAATCTTACCTAAAGTCCAATCATGAAAAGACTCGTTCACAGAGGTTTGGTGCCTACCATGACACTGTAGAATGCAAGCAAACCTGTCAGAGCTCCTGTGCCTTCGACAACTGGAATCACTGCCTGATGGTGTGTGTCATTTTTATTGTTTTCTATTATGTACTCAGAACGACATTTCCTCAAAGGTTAAGGTGATTAGACAGACAGATAGTTTCATTTGATTTATTTGCTCAATTATTCTCAAACAGGTAATCCTCAACTTTAATTGATAATTGATTTATTTATTTTCTTCGTAAAATTTGCAGATCTATAATGACCCAGTTTAGATGCAAATACCATGGAGAATTTACTCCCTTCCATAGGTAAAATAAGATGGGTGGCCAACCCACCATTTATCCACCAATCCGACCCATCCCCCATAATTTGGCTGGTGGCTAAGGCATCAGCCAGCCTGCTCATCCTTAGGCCTATTGAGGCGTTCAACTAGCCCATTAGAGGCTAATTAAGGTTCAAATCCAAGCCTCCATTATCAGAATATGGTGGAAAGTGAAGGAAAGAGTGCAGCCCATCTTTTCACCATCTGAGGTGAAAAGGTGGGAAGAAAGGGGGTACCCCCTTTGGTGAGTGCAGTGCGTACTTTGGGCATCCCCCCTCCTTCACGATTTTACATACCGTGTCTTTCTACAGCCGCCAAAACTTGACATCCCCCACACCCATCTCCCCGCCCAAAAAGCCTTGATTTACCTTAGTCAGGTACCCATGACACCCCTTTACAGGGACTCCCTTGTAGAGACAGCAGCAGACGCTACTTGCTTCTTCACTCTGCTAAGGCTACATGGCTGCCAGCACCTCCTGAGTATGGGACTTCCTTTCCCTGAGGGAGGAAGACTTACAATGAACTCATTAAGGCCACCCCCACCGTATTATTGCTGCAGGGAAGTCGGTTGATTAATTGGCCGGTTGATCACCAACTTTTCCACCAGGGTGAGTAATATTCCCATCCCCCCACCATAAAATCCAGCCCTACCATTGTTTCCAATTTGAAGAACATTAAGATCTAACATTACGAAAGTAGATGAACATTCAGACATCCATAATGATTGGAAAGGCCTTTGAATATCAGTGAACCAGATGTCCTGAATGTACTATCTGGAACAGACTCAGAAATGGCCACAATGTAAATTGCAGATAACCAGCAAGTCCTTAGCAATTATCAAACTTTTAAAAACTCTTTTTTACTTCTATTTTAGAATGGAAGTAACATTTGGTGCAGTGATGCAAATAGAAAAGCTATGATTCTTTCTTCCCAACATTTCATAACTATATACGTGTGTCTGCTTTGTCCTTGATGTAAGTGGACAGAGAGCAACATGCCCCAAAACAAGAGCTGGTTAGGATAAGTCATATAATTCAATGAGGGGATTAGTCATGCTACTGTTACCAATACAGAAACAAATTCAAATCCAGAGTTGTTAAAAGTTTCAAGAATGTTTGCAAACTATGTATTGAAATAATTTGTAGCTGCCTAAAGTTCTTTAATCTGGTGAGAACTTTAATCAGTAAATAGATATATTTTATAGCAGAATATCAAAATAAATTAGATTGATATGGGATAAACAGGGTGCAAAATGGTAAAATGAACAGAGAACACTTGGGAATATCATTGGATGCAATATCTATAAAATATCAAAAAGCAACAAATGAGTGTACAATATCTATGTGCGATATAAATAACATATTTGGTTGTTTTTCTCAACCTTTTCCGTTCATTCAATAGTAAAAACGGTGCTATCATTTACCATGTTTCAGAGAACAGTTTAAAAATGGATGCAGCTAATCTTTGGAGGAAGGGTAGTAGCTGACATGGAGCAGTTTTTGGGCTCCACTACTGTAGTAGCTGACATGGAAGCAATTTTAATAATTAGAGATGTCTTCAGTTTGATCTTGTGAAGTGAATGTCAAGCTAATAAGTTGATAAGATAGAAGCTGAAAGAGGCAGTTACTGGCCTTGAAAAGACGCACATGCAAATAAGCTGTCAGAGATACAAAAGGATCCTAAATCTTCAAAAATCCTTCCCGTGGAGACATGACTAGAGAGCTTCTGATGCTTGGGAGCACAAAGTTAGACATTATTTAGGTTCAGTTTTATGATTTATAAGATCTTATTGAATCTGCACAATGATTCAGTCCTATTTTATTGGCATTTTGGTGGTGTTTTAGGTTTAATAACTTTAGAGCTGATCTTGTGGCTAGGAGTCAAGATGAGTAGAATGGTCTGAGGTGACTTGAGGCTATAATCATAACATTAGTCACACTGCAGAACTTTAGCTAGTGTGTTGTTTGGACGTGTGCTTATTGCCAAGGTGATAGCTGGAGGAAGTCTTATGTATGACAAGCCTGATTTGAACATCTCATGGGGACTATTAGCCAGTCTGTCGGTTGCACAGCAGTGGTTTCCATATTTGCTTTGAATGTAGTGCGGCAAAAAACAGGACCCACAAAATATTATCAATGTCAAGGATCAGATGATTGATCAAATAAACATGTTCACTATATAACTAATGTGTGAATGTGGGGGATAGAAAACTGTTACAGAAACTGTATAAGAAAACATTTTTTTTTGTTTTAATTTGATTGTACGTTTCTCTATATTTGGATCCCTTTGTTATTCCTTGGTGTCAGCCATGAACTGTATTATCATCTTTACACTCAAGGTCATTTGCATTTTCTTTTGAATATGCATGATATCAATTATTAAATATACATTTAAATTGCAACATTTGCCCAATCGAATCAAGTTCATCACGATGTGTTAATTTCTCACAGAGAAAATAAATCTTAATTTAGAAACTCATCCATACAACTCTGTTTTTACTTTGAGTCTTTCTTTTCACAAAAATAAATTCCATCCTTTCTGCGGGGAGAGAAGGGAGATTTTTTCTTTAGTACATCATTTAATCTACGAAATGTGGAGTTGAGTTTCTGAACGTAACAACTTAGTGTGTGTTTGATTAGTGGGAAATAAATGGTAGCTTTCCACAATCTAGGAAGACTTGCCTGTTCGTCAATCAGATCAGGATCTGCTTTACAATTACTTTTGGAGCGTTAGATGACAAATAATGACAAATGTCTCAAGAGAGAAATGATAAAAAATTAAATGCCATTACTTAATGGGAAGAAAAGGAATTTTAAACTCATCTGCAGAATAAAGGTTATGATGCACAGGTTTTAAACAACCTAAAATGTAAGGATCTATTAGGCTACGTTCACAATGATTATAATTCAGATCTAAATGCCACTGTGTGCAATTGTTTTCTGTGCTGTTTGAACCATGTGTATTATGCAATGTATTTTTCTGTTGGATAATATGCACCAAGATCTTATTTATGAGGTCTCAAAAGATACATATTACAAGAACTCTCTTTTTTGACAAATCATCCCACTGCTATCACTGCCAGACCTCGACATAGTCCAAATCCCACTAGGCTATCTGCAAAACTGGTGCATAAAGTCATTAGGGATAATAATTTCTCCATCACTCAGCCATATTGACACAGAAGTAAATGGGGTGGAAACAGAAGCTTGGTGTGTCACTTTCACTGGAAAATGGGGGAGGAAGAAGGACACATTTTGTGCAACTATATCCAATGCCCAAAAGATGCCTGAAACACATCTGAATCCATATTGGGAGTGTGATTTTTCATACATCCCTGTAGTCACTTTGCACATGTTTACTTAGGAGCTGATCCCTTTCATGGCATTGGACTGTATTGAGCTGAGCAGCTGTTGTCATTGCTCCACATAGATTTTCTTACCATTGAGCCAGTTTAATAAACAGTCATGGAAAGACGGTAAATTTTATTTCAAAACAACATTTTCATATAAACTCAGGAGGGGCAGGCTCCAAAACAAAAGCACAGGGATTTCCTATTCAGTTCACCTCTACTCATCCCAAGACCTGCCTGCAAGTCATTTGAGCATCAGAGTGGAAATTCCTAAAGCCCACGGGCGCGATTCTCCGCCCCCCACGACGGGTCGGAGAATAGCGGGAGGGCCTTCCCGACATTTTTCCCGACCTCCCGCTATTCTCCCCCCCCCCCGCCACGGCCGCCCCATGACACGAATCGCTGCTCGCCGTTTTTTACGGCGAGCAGCGATTCTCCCCTAGCCGATGGGCCGATTTCCCAGGCCTTTACGGCCGTTTTCACGAACTCCAACACACCTGCTCTCACAGTTCGTGAAAACGGCCGCAAAGTGCCGTTCTGGAGAACCATGCCACCGTTGGCACGTCATCGTTTCCGTCAGCCGCCGTTAACCTTGGCGCATGGGCTTAGCGAAGTTTGCTAAGCCTGTGATGCCGAGGTTCACGGGGCCCCGCTGCTAGCCCCAACCGGGGAGCAGAATCGGGTCCCAGGAGGGGGCCCGGAGGCTGCCGTGAAACACAGCCAGTTTCACGGCAGCCTTCACGACTCTCCGCATTTGCGGAGAGTCGCGCCCCACATCAATGAACTGTGTCAGGACACCTAATTGGCATCTGCAGCTTTCAGTTTTCATGCTGATGATGTCTAAGGCTCAATTTCAATCAAGTCAATGATTTCAGGTGCCTGTTCCGCAGACACCACTCATTTTGCCCCACAAATTGATACAAGTTTCCTGACGGCATCAACACGGCCTCAGGATCAGCAATTCTGGCCCCTAATGGGGGGCCAGCACGGCACTGGAGTGGTTCACGCTGCTCCAGCTGCTGTTCGTGGCATAAAATGGGGGCCGTGGGATCCGCGCATGCGCAGTGGCACCGGCGCCAACGCACGCATGCGCAGTGGCTTCCTTCAACGTGCCAGCCTCGACACAACATGGCACAGGATTACAGGGGCCGGTGCGGAATAAAGGAGGCAGCCAGCCAGAGAGGCCGGCCCGCCGATCGGTGGACCCCAATCGCGGGCCAGGCCACATCGGAGGCCCCCCCCCTCCCCCGGGACCGGATCACCCCTCCCTCCCAGAGGCCACCTCCCGGAAATCTCAATTCCCGCTGGCTGAGAGCAGGTGTGGACGGCACTGGCGGGTCTTGCCGTTTTTGCATCGGTCCCTCGGTCTATCCATGGCCGAGAATCGGCAGGCTGGCCGCATAGAACCGCTCCCGACCGGCGTCACGCTGACCACGCCGGCGCTAATGGCAATGATTCTCTGCGTGCCAGCGTCAGGGTGCCTAGTGCGATACGCACTGGTCACAGGGATTCTCCGGCCCAGCCCCGGGCTGAGAGAATCCCGGGAATGGAAGGGTAGAAATGAACGACTGGTTTATTACGGTATACAAAGAAATAACAAAAATGCTACTCCCCTTCCCAAAGGGCCATGCTCCCTGACCTGCACCCAGGTCAGGATTTGTATACTGAGTAGATTCCCCTTGCTAAGGAGAAACCCCTCCCCCTGTTACGGGGGAGTTCATCCTCAGCTGTGTAAGGGGGGAATTGTATGGCCCCCAAGGAGGTCATAACAAGAGTGAGAGTGAAGTTTTAGGAAGTATCATCTAATCTGCAATATATAAGAAATCAAAGTATTTTTCCTAAGTGTTGGGAGAGTTAAAATCACATGAATCAAGAAGTAATGGAACTTCCATCATTTTCATGGCCAAGGTGGTTAATGGCTTTGTTAAGCCGAGCTTTATATTTGTCAGGTCGATAGGCACATATACAAACTGCAGATGTGTCTGTTGTTAAACCGGAACCTGTTTCCATAGTGTTTTATCTTGGCTTCGCTAATGGGCTGAGATTGATTAGTGTGCCACTTACCTTCTCATAAAGAAAACCCACGAGGCAAATGAAGCTTCATGTATTCACATCTACAGAAAACAAAGAAAGCTAACCTAACAGCCACTCTCTATATATTGCAGCAATAATATTTAATAGTCGGACTTTTTCCAAAATTTGTCCTTTGCTTTCCCCGTTGGGGTGGAATCCACAAGCCAAACTGATGATTCCAATTTTATCAGCCTCTCACTTTAACTCCTTGCGGGAATAGTTGCAATTTATATTCAAGTAAACATACTAACTGGGCTGCAGTAATATCTTTCAGGTTCCTTGCAAGGAGAACTCCCCCCAGAAAAATGTCATCAATCCCTTAGCACATTCTGTAATTAGTGCATACTCCTGCGTGACCTCTGAGCCAACTTTCTGAAAAATTGTAGCAACTTCCCAAAAAGACATATTTACCGCTGATGTCACTAAATACAGAAAGTGCAGAACTCGGGTGAAAGGAAAATACAGAAATCTGATGATATATGGACATCTGGGATCACCACATGGATGTCATATGAGCTCGGGTCTACATTTTGAAAACGTATTTTAGCACTATATTTTTGAAAATGACAAATGATTTTGCTTTTCTATGCTTTTCCATATTTTGCTTTCCTTTAAAAAAGAGGTTATATAAAGCCAATGATCTAGAATTCTTAGTGAAATGAAATGAAATGAAAATCGCTTATTGTCACGAGTAGGCTTCAATGAAGTTACTGTGAAAAGCCCCTAGTCGCCACATTCCGGCGCCTGTCCGGGGAGGCTGGTACCGGAATCGAACCGTGCTGCTGGCCTGCTTGGTCTGCTTTAAAAGCCAGCGATTTAGCCCAGTAAGCTAATCCAGCCCCTAATAGACAGAGGTTAATAGAAGATCTATCGATACCACTAACATTCATTTTCATCTTGATATAGACATGTCATTAACATGTAATAATTTTGCTTAATATTGCAACACCTACTTGATCATTTATTTGAGGGCGGCATGATAGCACATTGGTTAGCATTGTTGCTTCACAGCGCCAAGAACCCGGGTTTGATTCCCGGCTTGGGTTACCGGCTTGGGTTACCGTCATTGCACATTTTCCCACTGTCGGTTTCCTCTGGGTGCTCCGGTTTCCTCCCACACGTCCTGAAAGACGGGCTTGTTAGGTGAATTGGACATTCTGAATTCTCTCTCAGTGTACCCAAACAGGCACCGGAGTATAGCCACTAGGGGATTTTCACAAGTTCAAGCCTCACTCAAAGCTTTGAGCACATTGTCCAGGTTGATGCATCACTGAGGCACTTTGTTAGTACTGCACTGTTGGAGATGCTAGGGCTGCAATTACTCTCTGCCAGAAGTTTCAGATGGGCTCATAACAAATCAGCAGCCAAGTTTTCACCATGCCAGTTTTTTTTCAATGACTTTGGAAAATATTGCCAATATTTTTACTTTCAAACCAAGGATTAATAGGGATTAAGGGTTATGGTGTTCGGGCCGGAAAGTGGAGCTGAGTCCACAAAAGATCAGCCATGATCTCATTGAATGGCGGAGCAGGCTCGAGGGGCCAGATGGTCTACTCCTGCTCCTAGTTCTTATGTTCTTATGTTCTTATGTAAGTAAAAACAACAGTGACACTAGAAAACAAGTCTCCAAAAAGAGCTTTGACTCTGGGTTGGTGATCTTCAGCGAGAAGAATCATGGAATCTCTACAATGCAAAAGGAGGCCATTTGGTCCATAAAGTCTGCGTCAACCATCCAAAAGAGCATTTTACCTCGGCCTATTCCTCCACCCCATCCCTGCAACTCTGTGCATTGATCCTGACCAATCCATCTAACTTGCACATCTTTTGACTGTTGTAGCAAACCATAGCACCCAGAGGAAATCCACAGACACAGGGAAAACATACAAACTTCACACAAACTTCACACAGACGGTCACCCAAGGCCAGAATCAAACATTGGTCCATAACGCTGTAAGGCAGTAGTGCTAACCACTGTGCCACCATGCCGGTACTGTGAAAAAATGGCTGCCAATTCACTATGAACCCATTTCAGCTGCTGGAATAGACCAATTTCACTCTTGCTGTCTTTAGATAAGCCATTCATCTTAGATCGTGTCACAATTCAGGTACTTGTGAAAGGTTCAACGTGCCTTTTCAAAGAAAACCAACAAATTCTCCTGGTCTTCTGGGTAAACAGTCATCCCAAATGAACATCACCAAAAAATACACTCAGCTGGACATATATCCCATTTGTTGTTTGTGGGAAATTCTATGCAACTTGGCTGTTGCACTTGTTATAAAGCAACAATACACAACTTCCATAGTAATTTTGGGACATTTTGAGTTTCTGAAAGGTGCTTTAAGAGACAGGACAAAATGTTTTTGCCAGATACTGAGGCCAGAATTCTCCGGTATCCGGCGGGATGGGCTGTACCGGCGCCAAAGAGTGGCATGAACCACTCCGGCGTTGGGCCGCCCGGAAGGTGTGAAATCCTGCGCCACACCAACTTCCGCCGAAGGGCCTCTGCCAGCTGGCACAAGTTGGCGCATGTGCAGGAGCGCCGGCGTGTTCCCAGAATCGCTGGTGTGATTCCTGTGCATGCGCAGGGGGTTTCTTCTCCGCGCCAGCCATGGCGGAGCTTTACACAGGCCGGCCCGGAGGGAAAGAGTGCCCCCTGGGCCAGGCCCGTCCTCAAATTGGTGGGCCTCGATCGGGGGCCAGGCCACCATGGGGGGCCCCACCAGGGCCGGATACCCCCGCGCCCCCCCCCCCCCCCCCACCCCCCCTGAGGACTCCGCAGGCCACCATCAGAGCCAGGTCCTGCCGGTACGGACCTGATCTAACCCATGTCGGCGGGACTGGCTGAAAACGGGCGGCCGCTCAGTCCATTGGAGACCGGAGAATCGCCGGGGGGGGCCACTGCCAACGGCCCCCGATCGGCCCGGCGCGATCCCTGTCCCCCGTCAAAAAGCTGGCGCCAGAGAATTCGGCAGCTGGCGTCAGAGCGATGGGGCGGGATTCACGCCGCAAGGAGAATCCCGCCCAACTTTCAAAGTCTATTTGAACAGTCTAGCTCACAGAAATCTGCATGCACCCACTTTGTATGGCTAACGTTTATCTTATAGAGTCACAGTTTGGATAAAACATTTAATAAGACTATTTGGTCCACTGTTTCTGTATCGGTTCTCTGAAGGAAACATAGAATAATAGGAACAGGAGAATGCCATTTGACCCTTCAAGCTAAATCCGCTACTCGTTACGATGATGGCTGAGCATCCAACTCAATAACCTAATCCCGCAATCCATCCATTGCCACTTCTCTGCTTTTGACCTAGAACCTTGCAATTCTTTCTTTTTCAGATAATAATCCAATTACATTCTGAAAGTTTCAATTTGCCCTGCCTTCCCCAACATTCTCAGGCAATGCATTCCAGGCCCTAGTACTCACTACATGAAAAGATGTTTCCTTAAGTGGGCATTGCTTCTTTGGTCAATTACCTTAAATCAATTGTGATAACCTTTGACCCAGAAGCAGTACAAAAAGGAACATTTGTAATTTCTTTAAAATCTAAGAAATCTGTAATTGTTTTTAAAAATGTTTGAAAATGACTTTTAAGAGTTTGTATCAATTGTAAAAGAATCAAATATAATTTTCTTACATAATTAAACAAATGGTCCATATGACCTGGCAGCCCTTGACCAAGAGGTAGTGCCAACAGGAAGAAGCTGTTGTTGGACAGGACTTCAGACCTACCCTACGTGACTAAACAACAGCATTTGTGGAACTGTCTATCTCTGTGGTGTCACATTTTTGTAGGGAATGATACAAATACTTATGGTTGCTTTAGACTATTTTGTATTGACTATTTAAGTGAAATTTACCTTTTCATTTGAAGTGTCATTTGCCTGATAATTCACATTTAATTTAGATTGATTCAGATTCATGTTAAAGTAAAAGTTCCAAAAAGTGAAATCTTGTTGGTAATTTCTTCTTTGACTGTCATTGGGTAAATTTAGTTATTCTAGCTTATGATTCCCCAACATTGATCATAGCACTGTATCCTCTGGTGTTCGATGCTTATAAGAACACTCTCTTCCCATTTACCCTGTCCAGACCTCTCATAATTTTGAATACCTCTATTAAATCTCCTCCCAACCATCCCTTCTGCAAGGACAATAGTCCAAAATTCTCCAATCTTTCTGTGCGCCTGAAGTTCCTTACCCCTGGAACCATCCTCATGAATCTTTTCTGCTCCCTTTCGTGAATATTTAGTTTCTAATTCCTATGTTTTAGAACCTAATTTTAAGCTTTACGAATCCAGGCAGATCGTTCCATATATGAAAAATATAAGACATACAATAAATTTACAGTGTAATTACAGAGACATAAACATCGGGTGAAGCATACAGAATATAGCGCTATGAATGACCACCTCTGGACATCTTAACAGAACCAAGGAGTTTGGAGAGAGGGCAATTGTATCCACGATATATAACTTATGCGTATCGGTAACATGATCAAAGAGTTGTGTTCAAGGTAAAATAATTTGCTTACATTGTACGCAATGTATTGGTGGAACCAGTAATGATGTTATGCAAAGAGAATTTGAGGACTAAGTGCCCAAATTAAAATCAGGTAATGAACTCTGGATTGCTACCTAAGCCATGTGCCAACTGGGATTAATCAAGCAAAATAGAGAATTAAAAGGATGGTTCAAAGAATGGTTCAGGAAGAAGGGGATTGTATTCATTGGGCACTGGCAACAGTACTCAGGGAAGTATGAGCTATTCCACTCAGGATGGGTCCACTTGAACAAGGCTGGGGCAAGTGTCATGGTCAAGGGCAATTGTATAACTAAGGGTGTGGGCAGGGCTTTAACCCGTCAGAAGGGGGGAGGGAGGGTTCAGGTGAATGGAGATTTAGAAATACAAAGAGAAAGGTTGAGACATCAGAACAGATAGAAATGTGGGGTAAAGATAACCAGAGAGGAAGGGACAGAGAGTTTAATGGAAATTGTGCATCAGCAAGTAAGCTCAGCGCAGGGAATAGGAGTAAAATAATGAAATTATAGGTTGTTTATCTGAATACATAATGTATCTACAGTAAGACTGACAAAATAATGGCACAGATGGAAGTAAATATGTTAGATCTAATCACATGTACAATGACATGACATTAATCATCCATGAATCAAAAATGTAACAGCAAAAATAAAAGAAGTGGGGAAATAATGGAATACACAAGAAATAAACAGGAAGGACATTTACAATGGCAAAGGAGGAGGGTTATCCCTGATAGTAAACAATGGCATAAGGGCAATAGTGAGAAATAATGTAGCCTCAAAAGTTCATGAAGTAGACTTAGCATAGTTGGAAATTAGGAACAGGAAGATTCGGAAAACACTGGTGGGACCCATTTGTAGGTCCCCTAACAGTCGTTCTATTGTTGGACAGATCATTAAACGGTAAATATGGGAGCTTCTGACAAAAGCATGGCCATTTTCCAGTAACAAATCCATGCTGACTTTCCTTTACTAACCTGCATTTGCCCGAGTGACTTTTAATTTTTATCCAAATGATCATTTCTAAAGTCTTTCCCCACCACCAAGATGAATCTGGCCTGTAGTTGCTGGGTTTATCTTCACAACCTTTTATGAACAAGGGCGTAACATTTGCAATTCTCCATTCCAATGGCACCATTCCTGTGTTTACGGAAGATTGGCAAATTATGGCCAGTGCCTCTGCAATTTTCACTCTCACTTCCTTCGGTGTCCTCGAATGCAACTCATCCAGTCCTGGTGCCTTATCAACCACGAGAATAGACAGCCTATCTAAAACCACCTATTTATTAATTTAAAACTCTTCAAGTGTTAAACCTTGTCCAAGATTGTAAGATTTGGCATGGGGCCTGTTTTAAGTAATTACCCCATTTAATATGAAGCTCATGCAAGTCTGTAGCATGGCTAATCTTTACCCCAGACTTGGCTGGTATAAAATCCAAGCATGTGAGGTTCTGCACTTGAGTTTACAACTCAAACTGTGACCACCAAAGACTCCAGCACCACTGCCACTGAATTGGTTAATTAGTCCTTTGTTCTACTGTGGTTTCAATCGTGATAGCTATGGGATGTTTTTTTTTTTTTGTAATATTTTAAAATGTTGTTGCTCAGGTAATGTCTGGCAGTATTATCTGTGGGGAGCAGCTTAGCATGGACAAATGATATGGGTCGACAGGTTGAACCTTGTCATAGAAGTTAGCACCATTTCTTTATTTTTGTTATTTTGTTGGAGCATTTACCTGCAATTGCTTGACTGTCAGAATATTGGAATATTTATGTAGTATTTAGCCTGTGGAAAGAATTTAGTCAGATGGATTGGATTTCCTTTTCTTATTCAGAACGTATGCACATTTTTTCAGGCCTATAAAGTTATCATTTATTCTGGACTTTACTATGGGTTGAATTTTAACTTCTAAGAGGGAGGGGGTGTTTAGATATGGGTGGTGTCTAAAGCCCCAAAAATGGTTATCGAGCCGGGAACCTGAAATGATCCTTTCCACCTCCAGGTTGGACCTGTGCAGGTTTGCTGACAAGTGGAAAAGTCCTATGGAGTCATCGAGTAAGTAGCTGAAATATTCACAGCCAGCAGATAGGTTTCTTGAACTCACCAGGGTTAACTAGGTAATGACACAATGGAGTGTGATATTTCAGTGAAATTGACAATGGAGCTTTCAATCAGCGCAACTGAACAGCTTCAGTCATATCAATGTGAAAGATTGCTCTTTACAACACTTCTTCACAAAAAGTCCTTTCACTGTTTGAAAGGTGATTTCCAACTTCTTAGAAGTTAGTTTACCTGTACTGAACTTCACTCACCTTGAACAGCGCTTTACTGCTACATGGAAGCAGCATATGCAGCTCTTCCTTGGACCTCTGAGGAGGAACAGGAGGGCTGCACCAGCCACATCAACAGCAGCAGAAGCAGCAAGTGCAACATCAGCAGCAGCATCTTCCCTTTCCCCAGCTCATGTCACTCCACAGGACAAAGGAGATCCAGGTTGAAGGAAATGACACCCGCAACACAGGTTCAACAGGCAGTGAGGATCAGCTCTCTTGATATATATGAACACAAAAGCCTCATGAGGCTCACGCTTTCACAATAAGTTATCTGATTTCTTCAGCCTCCTCGAACAAGGCCTCCTTTATATTCGCCCAGACGGGCATGCACTGTCAAGGCAGCTATCACTAGCGGCTATGTTGCCCATTGCCACTGCCCCCACCTTCTACACTGGCTCTCTCCATGGAGTTCTGCACTCTCATCTCCTGCAAGGAGAGAATGGTGCGTGTGTATAAATGGATTGTGTGGAGGGAATGGAATGCAGAGTGACTGAGAAGCATGAGTGCAAGGTGGCGCAAAGATGAATGTGAGTGTGAGTGTTGGCTGTTCAGATGGGGATATGGGGAGGTCTCGGAGAGTGAGGCTGTGGAGTGGAGCAGGAAGATATGTTGGTCTTTGGAGTATTGTGCAGGCAAATGCTGGAAAAGTCAGCGTTTGGTACTTGGCATCTGAAAGTATTATGCTCCTTATCTTTCCGACCCCCCTGAGGTTGGGACACTTGCTTTTAATAAGTAGATATTCCTCTCATTACCGGAGTTATGCTTTAAGCAAGAGATGTGGCTTCTGCAACTTGTGCGCAGCATTACTAAAGCAGAAAATGCACCAACTCAAATTTGGTTGACTATCATCTACATCACCTATCACTTCTGCTAGGGAGCGAACCAGTTTCCAACATCCTGCACCCTCGGGTACATTGTCCAGTTTTACATATGTAGAATGAGCACTCATATGTTTTACCAGAAGTTTGCTGTACATAGGATTATACATTGATTGAATTGGATTCTCCGCGGCTGCCACCAGCAGCAGAGTTCTAGATGCGGTCAAAAATCCAGCGTCATTAAAAAAAAAGGAAAGGCACCCGGTGCCAGTCCAGCTCCGATACTCCAGTACCCGCTGGTGGCGGTATTGAGTTTCATACCCCGCACTAGAGGGAGGATGCAAATGGGTCAATTTGACACATTTTCATCCTATTAATGGGCTGGGCACTGGATTCTTCAAGCTTCTATGATTTTCAGGATTTGCATACGGGGGGGGGGGGGGGGGAGGGCCCTCCAATGGACTTTGGTTGAAACGCCCTTAAAAGGTTACCCCCTTGGCCCAGTGCAAGGTCCACCAAACCAGGGCCACACTGGGAAATACCTGCACCAATTCTCACCCATGTGAATCCTGGCCTAGAGGACAGGAGATTCACGCGAGATTGGAGAATTTGGTGCCCAGCCCGAAAATAGGATGCACATGAGTTAATTTGACCTATTTGCATCCTTCCGCTCGCGTGGGGTATGAACCTTGATACTGCCGCCAGTACGGGACAGGAGCATCAGAACAGGATCAGTGGTGTTTTTTGGACGACGTTGGATTCTCCCCCACATCAGGAACCCTGCTATTGGTGGTGCGCAGCATAGAATAAAGGTCAACAGTTATTCCAGAATGTCTTTTCCAATGCCAATGTATTAAATGAGTCATTTTTGTATGCTTTAGAAAAAGATTCCTGTCAATCTTATGATCAATAACAGTATGAGAGAAGTGGGAAAATCCATCTTTCTTGAGAATTGCAAATGATCCTTGGATAAAGTTACATTGACTGATGGAAATGATTAATAGTCTTGACACTTCCTCAGCAATGCTATCTAAACAACACTTTGAGAAGAGAATTCCTAATTACGGCGAGTGACAGCTTTCTGCATCAAGAATCACCCGCGCACAGGGATAGTATGTGACTGGATTGACAGCAGCTAATTCCAAGCATGAACTTGATATGAGACTGATACCACCAACTTCATTTTGCCCCATTATTGATTTAGAATCCCGAGGTGTAAGGTGGTAAGTCGACAACTTATACTGCAGCAATAGATATTAACTCCCTTTTGATTTATATTTCCATTTGCTTGCCAGTTTCTGTTTTGTGAAACGTATTTCCAACATGGTCATTAACATCTGCTCATAGTACAAAATGCTACATATGCTGACTGCTTACTGTGAGAAATTCTAACATGCAATGGCCTTTTGTAGTGGGTGGAATTCTTCTTGTTTAAATAAAGAGAAAAACAACCTTCAGCAAAAAAAAATAAGCTTTTATCTTGGATGTACTACAGCAAATTATACTCGAACAAACAACTGGAAGGGCAGACTAGGTCCAAGCCATTATCTTACTCTTGCGTGGCTGAGTAACAGGTAAGAAATAACAGTCAATAGCAAAGAAGGAGGGGATTTAAATTTACCAGAGTGGAAGGCAGAACAGAAAAGATGAATAAGATTTCCTATGCGCAGTTTTCGTTTTGTTGGCCTATTATATTTTTACTGTGTTATGTTTTTTAATGAGCAGCAGATTTTAAATATATTTTGGCACATACTTTTTATTCAGTTCAAAAATGCCACCATATGATGCTTTGTTGCTGTGGTAAATTAAGTGTTTACCCGATTCCTAATTGGAATATGAAATATTAAGCAAGAAAAAAAATTGAGACAGAACCAAGAGCTAAAGACAGATAAAAGCAGAAACTGAATAATACTGAGAATGAGAATATTATTAGAGAAAGCAAAGCTGGTGGGCAAAGAATACGGATAAGCTGCTAAAACTGATCAACAAAGAATGATAAGATAAGATTAGATAAGAATGATAAGAGAAAGGGACAACGAGGGAAAGTAATAAAAAAAAACCTGGCTGTTTGGGAATGAAATGCAGTGAAACAAGAAAAAAATACATTGACTTTTTTTTAATGTAACAGAAAGTGCAAGAAGATTGCTGTATAGGGGACAATAAATAGATAGATAAGAGGAAAGCACAAGATGACATAAAAAGAAGGGAAACAGTTTACTTTAAAGGGATCTACAAATTAAAGCCGTTTATTTAATTGGTTTGAATGGGGGAGTCGTATCCGTAGGTCACAGTTCTACTGTCACTTTTGTCTCAAAATGGAGTGGTTGGTGATGATCCAGAACAATATTAAATTGGCAATATAACTCGGCTGCTAAGTCAGTGATCTCACTCATAAGTGAACTGAAATGCACATTTAATTGAATGTTTTTTGAAATTCATGACAGACATTGATGAATGTGTCCTAGCTTCCGATATTTACATTGTTAAATTTAGCTAATTTTCCAAGCAGTAGAATTGCATGCATTTTGTCCAGATGGGCAATTCTACCACCAGGATAAGCAATATAGAATTTCATAGAATTTACAGTGCAGAAGGAAGCCATTCGGCCCATCGAGTCTGCACTGGCTCTTTGAAAGAGCACCCTACCCAAGCCCACATCTCCACCCTATCCCCATAACCCAGTAACCCCACCCAACACAAAGGGCAATTTTGAACACTAAGGGCAATTTAGCATGGCCAATCCACCTAACCTGCACATCTTTGGACTATGGGAGGAAACCGGAGCACCCGGAGGAAACCCACGCACACACGGGGGGAACGTGCAGACTCCGCACAGACAGTGAACCAAGCCGGGAATCGAACCTGGGACCCTGGAGCTGTGAAGCAATTGTGCTAACCACCATGCTACCGTGCTGCCCCAAATGAGGGCGCAATTTACCGGCCACATCCCACCGGAATTGGGATGGGACATGGCCGAGGTCCCGGGAGAAGCCTCTCCCAGGATTCCCGATGGTCGTTATGCCTCGCGAGATGTCACAATCTGGATCCCGTCCACAAAGGGCAGGACCCAATCTCGCGCAGTTAAGTGAGTTTAAAAACGATCAAATGGTGACCCAGCATCTACTGGCCTCACCGAGGAGACCCTAGCCTTTTAGCACTTGTCTCCACAATTGGGGACCAGGCAGAACGACACTTGGAGCGGTCTCCCATGGTTCCCAGCTGGCAGTGCCAAGGTACCAGGCTGGCATTCTGCTCGTGCCGGGTTTGGGCCCGGGGATCACTACCGGTATTTGGTGGAGGTACAGGGTTGGGGGGGAATCGACCATGCCTCAACAGGTGAGTTGGGGCATTGAAAAGGTCCAGGAGTCGCATCATGGATTAGAGAGATCATTTTTAAACGGAACCCCAATCACTTCCTGAACTGAGGAGCTCCGTTTGAAAAACAGAGTGCTGTGAGATAATGAGGTGGTTCCTGGAGCTACAAGTGACGGGAATGACTCCTTAATTCCTGCCCAGAACTGACTCTGGTTTTTTAAATTAAATTGTGTCCATAATTTAGCAATGGAACTAGTACATGGATATTGGCCTTATCAAACAAAAACACACAAGTACTAAATATAAAAACGTCTAAAGTGACAGATGCACAACATTTTGTGTGTGAAGGTCTGAAGATACACCAGGCACAATATAAATCCTGTCCATGCCAAATCACATTTTAAACCTGGACTACATGGGGACTTTTTGGGTTGTGTTTAATGGGGCACTGAAGCCCCTGCCCATCGTCTTCCCCCACCCCCAGGCGAAGAGGTCAGGGGTGAGCTCGCCCACACTCTGCTCGCCCCACATGCATGTAATAAGACCATAAGACATAGGAGCAGAATTAGTCCACTAGGCCCATCGAGTCTGCTCCGCCATTCAATCATGGCTGATTTTTTTCTCATCCCGATTCTCCTGCCTTCTCCCCATAACCCCTGATCCCCTTATTGATCAAAAACCTATCAATCTCTATTTTAAAGACACTCAGTGGTTTGGCCTCTACAGCCTTCTGCGGCAAAGAGTTCCACAGACTCACCCCCCTCTGGCTGAAGAAATTCCTCCTCATCTCTGTTTTAAAGGATCATCCCTTTAGTCTGAGATGGTGTCCTCTGGTTTTAGTTTTTCCTACAAGTGGAAACATCCTCTCCATGTCCACTGTATCCAGGCCACGCAGTATCTTGTTTGTTTCAATAAGGTCCCCCTCATCCTTCTAAACTCCAACGAGTACAGACCCAGAGTCCTCAACCGTTCCTCATACGACAAGCTCTTCATTCCAGGGATCATTCTCGTGAACCTACTCTGGGCCCTTTCCAAGGCCAGCACATCCTTCCTTAGATACAGGGTCCAAAACTGCTCACAATATTCCAAATGGGGTCTGAAGAGAGCCTTATACAGCTGCAGCAGTACATCGCTGGTCTTGTATTCCAGCCCTCTCAAAATGAATGCTAACATTGCATTTGACTTCCTAACTGATGACTGAACCTGCACGTTAACCTTAAGAGAATCATGAACATGTACTCCCAAGTCCCTTTGTGCTTCTGATTTCCTCAGCATCTTCCCATTTAGAAAATAGTCTGTGCCTCTATTTCTCCTTCCAAAGTGCATAACCTCACACCTTTACGCATTGTATTCCATCTGCCACTTCATTGCCCACTCTCCTAGCCTGTCCAAGTCCTTCTGAAGCCTGCCTGCTTCCTCAATACTACCTGCCCCTCTACAGATCTTTGTATCATCTGCAAACTTAGCAACCGTGCCTCAGTTCCTTCCTCCACATCATTAATGTAAATTGTGATAAGTTGTGATCCCAGCACCGACCACTAAAGGTACTCACTAATCACCGGCTGCAATCCTGATAAAGACCCCTTTAATAATAATAATAAATAAATCGCTTATTGTCACGAGTAGGCTTCAATGAAGTTACTGTGAAAAGCCCCTAGTCGCCACATTCCGGTGCCTGTCCGGGGAGGCTGGTACGGGAATCGAACCGTGCTGCTGGCCTGCTTGGTCTGCTTTAAAATCCAGCGATTTAGCCGAGTGAGCTAAACCAGCCCCTCCCCACTCTCTGCCTCTGCCAGTCAGCCAATCCTCTATCCATGTCAGGATCTTACCCTTAACACCATGGGCTCTTAACTTATTTCACAGTTTCATATGTGGCACCTTGTCAAAGGCCTTCTGGAAATCTAAATAAATCACGTCCACTGGTTCTCCTTGTCTAACTTCCTTGTTACTTCCTCAAAGAACTCTAACAGATTTGTCAGACATGACCTCCCCTTGACGAAGCCGTGCTGACTCAGTCCTATTTTATCATGCACTTCCAAGTACTCTGCGATCTCATCTTTCATAATGGACTCTAAAATCTTACCAATGACCGAAGTCAGGCCTGTTATTTCCCGCCTTCTGCCTCCCTCCCTTCCTTCTTAAACAGTGGTGTTACATTAGCCACTTTCCAGTCCTCTGGGACTCTTCCTGCCTCCAGTGATTCCTGAAAGATCATCACTATTGCCTCCACAATCTCCTCAGCTATCTCGTTTTGAACACTGGGGTGTAGTCCATCTGGTCCAGGTTATTTATCCACCTTCAGACCTTTCAGTTTACCCAGAACCTTCTCCTTAGTGATGGCCACTGCACTCACCGCTGCTCCCATGGTTCTCCTGGAGCTCTGGCATCCCACTGGTGTCTTCCACCGTGAAGACTGATGCAAAGTAACTATTCAGTTTGTCTGCCATTTCTTTGATTCCTATTATTACTTCTCCAGCCACATTTTCCAGTGGTCCTATGTCTATTTTTGCCTCTCTCTTACCTTTTATATATTGAAAAAACTTTTCCTATCTTCCTTTATATTACTAGCTAGCTTGCACTCATACTTCATCTTCTCCCCCCATATTGCTTTTTTAGTTGTCCTCTGCTCGCTTTTAAAGGCTCCCCAATCCTCTGGTTTCCCACTAATCCTCACCACTTTGTATGCTTTTTCTTTAGCTTTTATGCTGTCCTTGACTTCTGTCATCAGCGATGGATGCCTTGTCCTTCCCTCAGCATGTTTCTTCCTCTTTGGGATGAATTTCTGTTGTGCCTCCTGAATAACCCCCAAAAACCATGCTGTTGCTGTTCCGCTGTCTTCCCTGCTCGGCTCCTTTTCCAATCAACTCTGGCCTGCCTTTGTAGTTACCCTTATTTAATTGTAATACCGTTACATCTGATTGCAGCTTCCCCTCTCAAACTGCAGGGTAAATTCGATCACATTGTGGTCACTGGTCCCTAAGGGTTCCTTCACCTTAATTTCCCTAATCAGGTCTGCCTCATTACACATCACTAAATCCAGAATTGCCTGTTCCCTAGTAGGCTCTGTCACAAGCTGCTCCAAAAAACCATCTCCTAGACATTCCACAAATTCCTTTTCTTGGGATTCACTACCAAGCTGATTTTCCCAGTCCACGTGCATATTGAAGTTCCCATGATTATTGTAACATTGCCTTTTTTATATGCCTTTTCTATCTCCTGATTTATTTTCTGCGCCACATCCTCAGTACTGCTAGGGGGCCTGTACATAACTCTCATCAGGGTCTTTTTACCTTTGCGATTCCTTAACTCTAACCACAGAGATGCTATGCCTTCTGATCCTGTATCGCTCCTTGCTATCGATTTAACTTCATTCCTTACTAACAATGCAACCCCGCCCCCTTTGCCCATCTGCCTGTCCTTTCGACAGGACATATATGCTTGTATATTTAGATCCCAGCCCTGATCCCCTTGCAGCCACGTTTCTGTGATGCCCACAACATCGTACCGGCCACTTTCAATGTGCGCAAGTTCATTTACCTTGTACACTATACTGCGCACATTTAGGCAAAACACCCTCAATCCTGCATTGACCACCTCCCTTTTCACACTTGTCACCTTTTTTGCCCTACCTGATGGTGATGTTGTTCTTTTATTTTGGTTCTTTATTTCCACTTCAGTTATCACACCTTCTAAGCTAACATTCTGGTTCCCACTCCCCTGCCATACTAGTTTAAATCCTCCTGAGTGAATTTAGCAAACCTCCCAGCCAGGTTATCAGTGCCCCTCTAGTTTTCATGTAACCCATCCTTCAGGTCCCACCTGTCCCGGAAGAGATCGCAATAGTCCAGAAATCTGAAACCCTCCCTCCTACACCACCAGTTTAGCCACGGGTTCAGCTGCACAATCTTCCTATTTCTAGCCTCACTGGCACGTGGCACAGAGAGAAATCCTGAGATTACAACCCTCGAGGTCCTGGTTTTTAGCCTACTGCCTAACTCCCTGAACTTGTTCTGCAGGACCTCATCACTCTTCCTGCCTATGTCGTTGGTACCTATGTGTACTACAACCTCTGGCTGTTCATCCTCCCCCTTCAGGATGTCCTGTGTTCGTTCAGAGACATACTTTCCCTGGCACCAGTGAGGCAACATACCATCCTGGAGTCTCTTTCACGTCCACAGAAGCGCCTATCTGTGCCCCTTACTACAGAGTCCCCTATAACTATCGCTCTCCTGCATTTTGCCCTCCCCTGCTGAGCAACAGAGCCAGTTGTGGTGCCACTGTTCTGGCTGCTGTTGTTTTCCCCTGATAGGTTATGCCCCCCCAACAGCATCCAAAATGGTATACCTGTTAGAGAGGGGGACAGCCACAGAGGATTCCTGCACTGTCTGCCTGCCCTTTCTAGCAGTCATCCATCTTTCTGCCTGCACCTTGGGTGTGACCTAGTCTCTATAACCCCTATCTATGACCCTTTCCACCAGCTGCATGCTCCTATGTGCATCCAACTGCTGCTCCAACTGAACCACGTGGTCTGTTTGGAGGCTGTTAACGAGTTTTAGGTGTGACCTCTGCTCACATGTGCACAGTATTTCCTGCTTCTGAGAGTGACAGCCAAACAAATGGCTGGCAATCCTCTCATCCCAGTTGTGCCACTGGGAGCAGTGGCCACTGCTGTGTCTATGACAGTCGGAAATGTCGAGGAGCTGAAGCTGGAGTGAAAGGTACATGTGAGTATGTGTGAGGGGGCTTGGGAAGAGGGGGGTGGTAATAGAGGAATATTGTTGGTAAGCACCAGCAAAGAGCAGAATGCGGCGTGGGAGGGGCAGGGTGTGTACGCCCAGGAGGGTGGAAAATTGGGGCTGTGGAGGATAACAATCTAGTGGGAACTGTCTAATGGGTCCAGGGGCAAGGTTCAGGAGGCACTGACCCCTCCATCACTTGCCTGCCCAAAACATGCAGTGGGAGTTGCTAGGCTGCACACTTGACATTAGTTAAATCCCACTTGTGTGTCATTGGCAGGCAGAGACAGGTGCAAACATGCTGCTGGAGGGCTGTAAAATCCAATTCTATCAGTTTATTTTTCAATATTTTTTTTAAATTTAGAGTTCTTTGTTTTTCAATTAAGGGGCAATTTAGCATTTCCAATCCACCTACCCTGCACATCTTTGGGCTCTGGGGGTGAGACCCATGCAGGCACAGGGAGAATGTGCAAACTCCACATGGACAGTGACCTGGGGCCAGGATCGACCCCGGGTCCTCGACGCTGTGAGGCAGCAGTGCTAACCACTGAACCACCAGTCCGCCTTATTTTTTTAATGTTTCAACCTGAGAACCAATTCAAGCTTGAGACTTGGCTTCGGGTGAAAGCAACCTTGATAAACTATGATGTGGAGATGCCGGCGTTGGACTGGGGTGAGCACAGTAAGAAGTCTTACAACACAAAGTCAAAGTCCAACATGTTTGTTTCAAACACTAGCTTTCGGAGCACTGCTCCTTCCTCAAGTGAAGGAGCAGTGCTCTGAAAGCTAGTGTTTGAAACAAACATGTTGGACTTTAACCTGGTGTTGTCAGACTTGATAAACTAGGATTGGCCCAGTCTGGTTGAGGTTTAAAAAATGGTCACTGGTAAAGAATGATAGCTTTATTATGGAGGAAGCTACAGACCAGAATGTGATATTTTAATTTTAAACATAAAGAACATCATAGAAATTTTAATTTAAATTGTCCTTCTCTCTGCTACTAAATTATTTTGTTTCTGCGGCCTCAGAGTAGTAGTAGGAGTAATCTCAGACATGCTCATAATTTTAAAAAAAATCTTGATCTTGAATATTTTAAGGGAATTTATGATCTGGAAATATATTAAATACCTGAGACACTCACAGTTCTCATATGTTCAACCCATTTATCATTTAATTTTCTGAAGGGCATCATAAACTACCAATGTATTAACAAGCGGTATCCAAGGAAATCACAACTGCATTTTCCCTTATTGAAATGACTAACCCTACCCAGAACAAAAACTTAGCAGTCTCACAACCATCAAAGAAAATCAAAGTACATACAGTACTTCATATATCTGCCCAAGTGACTACTACTAATGATGATAATCATAATCTTTATTATTGTCACAAGTAGACTTACATTAACACTCCAATGAAGTTACTGTGAAAACCTCCTAGTCGCCACACTCTGGCGTCTGTTCGGGGACTCTGAGGGAGAATTCAGAATGTCCAATTCACCTAGCAAGCACGTATTTTGGGGCTTGTGGGAAGAAACCAGATCGCCCGGAGGAAACCCACACAGACACGGGGAGAAAGTGCAGACTCTGCATAGACAGTGACCCAAGCCGGGAATCAAACCTGGTGCTGTGAAACAACAGTGCTAACCACGTCATTCCATTTACCAGCGGTGGAAATTCACTCTTAATGCTTTCAATTAAGGGGCTATTTAGCATGACCAATCCACCTATCCTGCACAACTTTGGTTTGTGGGGGTGAGACCCACGCAGACATGGGAAGAGTGACCCTCGCCAGGATCGAACTCAGGTCCTCAGGTGTTGTGATGAAGCAGTGCTAACCACTGCGTATTCCGTGCCACCCAAGCATTCAAAGAATTTAGGCTTTGTATTTAATATAATTTCAGAACAAAATCTCAAATATTGTTACTCAGCCATTGATGTCCAACTGACACATCAAGGTTACATTGCCAACTATGCTTTGTACTATACCATTAAGCAGAGCAGTACTCATCAGTTGATTAATTATGGATGTTAGGAAGGTTAAGGTAGGAATGTGACCTTGCTCCTGCATTCAAGAATGTACTTAAAAATTGTCCAGTTGAACCAAAACATCAGAGTATGTAAAAGTGATTTTGCACCAGACTAGAATTATACTACTACTGGTACAATGGCCTAGCAACTAACTCTTGGAAGTGAACTCACAATACTTGGCTTTAATGTGCTCAGGAAGCAAATCATTGACCTGACTCCTGGGGCGTTATTTTCCAGTCGTGCCCTTGGTGGGAATCAGCGTGTGCGGGGCTGTAAAATTTGGATAGCAGCCAAAAGTCTGTTAACAAGAATTTGTGGCTGGTGTGACCAGAAAATCCCGACCCTGAGTTGCATGTTTGATGAGCAACCAAAACTCTCTACTACCAAAACCAGAAGTTGTGTTTATAATTTTTGTTTAAGATTGTAAAAAAAAGAACAAGATCCTTCACAGGAGTATTTTGAAGCAAAACTTGGTACTGAGCTACATAAGGAGATCTTCGGACAGCTGATCAAAAGCTTGATCGAACAGGTAGGTTTTAAAGAGTGTTCTAAAAGAACAGAGTTAGGTCGATTTTTGATGAGCCTTAATGGGGGAATTCCCGAGTCCAGGGCTTTGCCAGCTGAAGGCATAGCCATCAGCAATGGAGTGATCAAAATCTCTTATGTGCAAGAGGCAAGAATTGGAAGAGCACAGAGATCTTGGAAGGTTGTAGGGCTGCAGGAGATCATAGAAATGGTGAGGGTGGGGACAATGTAGTTACATGACAATTGGATTAAAAGAAAAATCTGCCTGCCTCATACAATGGAATTTCCCATTGCCATGCATTTATACAATAATTGCAGAGGTTCATTGAAAGGTTACCCTCTTGTAAAAGAAACAGATAACTTTTTGTACCTTTGGAGAGTATTTTTCTTACTAATTTCTACTTGTATGGTGTTTTGGATGAGTGCCAGCCAGTTCAAGGATCTGAACATCAGAGACGACCCAAATAATAATGATTAAATACTGAAAATCATAAAAGGCACTATTGTTTATTGTCCTCTGCTCATGGTAATCCAAGCAGAAAAATGTATGCTCCTTCATTAAATAAATATATATATTATCTGCTATTTTTTATCAGGGGAGTGGAGTGCAATGTAAAAAAGAAACATGCCATATAAATGCTTAATTTATTTGAATTATGTTGAATGTTGTTTATGGCAGATAAAACACAACTGTGTTTATGGAAAACTCATAATAACACTTACTATTATTGGTACTCAATGTTGCAGTATAATTTACTAACCCAGTTGTACATGGAATGCCGGTACTGACAGCAATAAGACATGTATGTCCTATCATGTAACTTTTCTAAACAACCAAACATAGTACATCAACAGTGAGGAATTGGTTTTGGCACAACCCATTAGGGTTAAGCTAAAGTACAACGTTGTCTCTTGTCTCACTGGTAAAGCTGGCTATAGAAGTAATACGTTGATGGCACCAATTGATTTGAACAAAATTAGTAGAGGATATTACAATGATCATGAGCAGTCATTTTTCACTTCTCTGTAAATAAGCCAAAAAATGCTGCCATAGTATATTCCATCAGCATTATTAGTTCAGCACTGATTTCTAATTAACAATGGTATAAACACATGCTGTGCATTTTGTATTGTTTTTATACTGACACCGAGACTAACATCAAACTTGTCAAAAATTGCACCAGATACATCAACAGAGGCACTGACTGGGGAAACCAAACCAACATTTTAATGATATCAATAAGTGGCAATTTATGCTACATGATACAGCATTTAATTCTTGTGATAACTTCTTACCTTCAACAAAATAGTTTTCTTACATATGCATGTACTGGTCCTGATGTTATATCATAGGACATTAGCCTGTATATGCTCAAAGCATTCATTTGAAATGTCTCCCTCTGATATTTTAACTGTGTTGTTTACTTTAAATAGGTTAACACCCAGACTAAAATAGTGGAAAGAAGACTTTCACATGAATACATTAAACATTTGAAAATTGGTATCTTAGGGCCAATGTTTAAACTCCAACAGCTGCCTTCTCTTCACCCACGTACCAGAGAAAATTACACATTAAACAATAAAGGCTCCCTTAGCAATCACACTGTCAGCAGAAAAGAAACAACCAATAAACATAGGTCTCATTCTCACAACCATGAAAGCAACAGCACAATGGCGCTTGCATCGTTTTGTGAATACATAACACCTTTTATGGCATCATGCTACGTCAATTTAATCCGTAATAAGAGTACATGCAAAATGAGTTGGTTTGCCAGCCTATTTTAAAATTATTACGGTAACTGAATGATTTGCTGCTGCGTAAATGAGTTGCATGCCCCAATATGTGTGATTCAGCTTTTGGCTTGCTCAAGCTATGGCAATCCCATTAAGTGTCACAATGAGCTAAAAGTCATAAATAATTCATTTACATTCTCAAATCTATTCCTAACAAATATAGCACGCTGGCTCCGTGGTTCAGCACTATATAACTACTTTAATCTAAAACACTTTTCCCCATAAATAAATGTTTTTCAAAATGCTCTTTTCAAAATTCTTGCAGATCTTGAAAAGTTATTACACGAATGCCAATTACCTGCTAATTCTTAGGAATAACGATTGCATTGTGTTAAATATATTTAGTTGATAAACAAAACATTTGATCACTGTGACACTGATGATATAGATCTTTTCTTTGAATATTTTCCCTTCATTGAATCGTAAAGTGAAGAAAAGGTTCACTCCTGGAAGCCTACTTATTATGACAATTTACAAGAGGCCATATTGTAGCAAATTACAAAGTGTAAGGTTGTATTCCTAATTGGATTTATGGGTCCTCTTTCTTAACCTCCTCCTTATTTTCATTTACCTAACTTCCAATGTTCATCAATATAACCACATACTTTTCTCCATATAGTAAGGATTGCTCAGTTTAGTCTGCTTGTGACAAATGTTACAATGTGTTGTGTGATCATATCGCTGATGTAATTATTTGCATTTTTAAATCACACTTGGTTGATAAATTTTGCTGTATGATCCCATTAAATCCCCTGATATTGGTGGTAACCCACTAAAATGTGCTGAAATTGACAATCACCAGTATTTCGAGAATGACTTTGTAACATATTCCAAAACCTCAAAAAACGATTTTGAATAAAATTTCTGGTAAGGCCACAGGTTTGCAACACTGCAGCATTTGCTTGAAACATTTACTCAGCAGTTGGGTTTAAACACTTCAATATAAAACATTGGACAATTAGATCAGTAATATACTGAGTCTATGAGGGATATATGCATGTAAATAAATTCAGATCTAATTTCAATCTTTTTAAATCCTCATACATAATATTTCTCTGACTTTGGTCTGCCTAAACACTAGTATCTTACAAATACTCTTCAAAACAACCTGGAATTAAATCCGTCTGATTACACCTAACTAGCTATATAAAAGGTAAATATATTAATACAGAACAGCTATTAATTTAATGGATGAAAAATTAAGTTAAAGAAATTACTAGATAGTTTAAAAAATGCACCTCAGAGCTTACTTCAGACAAAGTTACAATCTAGCTGCACCATACATCATCAAGCTGAAAATATGCTACTGCTTGACTTTTCCACTGCTGGGTAAATTTGTGAATGACAAGACCTCGGCAAAACTGATGTTATCACAGTTCATGTAAAGCAGTTATTAGCTTTTACTTGGTGTTTTTCTTTGAGTGAACTGTCTTTAAACTGAACATTAGTGCAAGATTAAGTAGCTAAATATACTTCTGCATGAGTCCCCAAATGGTAGGTTTCAAAATCAGACCTACCGTTCAATATCCATTTTGTGAGGAGTGGAGGATGCACTAACCTTTTTCCCATTTGCATTCTGAGTTTAAATCCAGACTTGACTGATGAACTTAAACCCTACTCTCTGACAGCCATGGGGAAGAAGGGTTTAAGGGGAAGAAGGTTTTAAGCTTTCTTTTTTTTTCAAATTTAGAGTACCCAATTATTTTTTCCAATTAAGGGGCAATTTTGAGTGGCCAATCCACCTATCCTGCACATCTTTTTGGACGGTGGGGGCGAAACCCACGCAGACACGGGGAGAATGTGCAAACTCCACACAGACAGTTGACCCAGGGCCGGGATTTGAACCCAGGTCCTCAGTGCCGTAGGCAACACTGCTAACCACTGTGCCACCGTGCTGCCCTCGGGGTTTAAGCTTTCTTAACTCATTTCTGTTGGTTCAGGTTCACAGTACTGAATTTCACATTTGACATGAATTGACATCAATTTGGCAATCTGACTTAGAGAAGTTGGGACTTGCTTTCTGAAGGAAATTAAACCCATTATGTTAATGCAGGAGTGATGAGTTTTTCTCAGGTTGAAATCTCATCATCTCACAGAGTGAGAATAGAGGAGCTTTATTTGGTCTCTGGTTTTTGATATATCTGAACTCAGAATTCATGATGTTGACAATGCATTACCAAAGGTGTAAATTATTTCATTTCTCAGTACTTAAATCGTTCATCACCAAAAAATTCAGTCCACAAATGTAAATTTCACAAACAAACAATTTACCACAACACGTTGAATGTGTCAAGCTTAGAAATGTATGGTTTCTCCACAATTCTCAATACATATGCAGTCTACTGGTATTTGACTGGAGATTTTCCACTTAATATGTTTCTTTAATGTTAACTTTAATTAAAATACATAACAGCCTATTACTTGGAAATTATCTTTGTTATATGTTACAGTGAAATGTAATAGTAACAGATTGTCTGATAAGTCATTTGTGCTTCAGTTTAATAAATCCAAAAATGTTACAACTCCACGGTTGGCGGGTGAGTGGATGCAGATTATAAAAGCTTTTCCTATACCATTGAGTATATTTCTGTAACGACAGTACTGGGAGAAAATATACAGCCTGTTGCAGAGAGGCTATTTTATCGGCTGATGTGTGTTAAGCAATACATTTGTGGAGCTCTTGACTAGAGAGCATGTAAATAAGCTCCATGCTATTTTAGTGAGTTACATAAGATTAAGAAGGCGAATGGAGTTTTGTCCTTTGTTGCTAGAGGGGTGGAGTTTAAGACTAGGGAGGTTATGCTGCAACTGTAAGGGTAGTGAGGCCATACCTGGAGTATTGTATTCAGTTTTTGTCTCCTTACCTGAGAAAGGATGTACTGGCGCTGGGGGGTATGCAGAGGAGATTCACTAGGTTAATCCCAGAGTTGAGGGGGTTGGATTACGAGGACAGGTTGAGCAGACTGGGACTGTACTCGTTGGAATTTAGAAGGATTCAGGGGAATCTTATAGAAACATATAAAATTATGAAGGGAATAGATAGGATAGATGCGGGCAGGTTGTTTCCACTGGCGGGTGAAAGCAGAACTAGGGGGCATACCCTTAAAAGAAGGAGAAGTAGATTTAGGACTGAGTTTAGGAGGAACTTCTTCACCCAAAGGGTTGTGAATCAATGGAATTCCCTGTACAGTGAAGCAGTTGAGGCTCCTTCATGAAATGTTTTCAAGATAAAGATAGATAGTTTTTTGAAGAATAAAGGGTTATGGTGTTCGGGCCGGAAAATGGAGCTGAGTCCACAAAAGATCAGCCATGATCTCATTGAATGGCTGAACAGGCCTACTCCTGCTCCTAGTTCTTATGTTCTTAAGAACATAAGAAGTAGGAGCAGGAGTAGGCCATCTGGCCCCTTGAGCCTGCTCCGCCATTCAATGAGATCATGGCTGATCTTTTGTGGACTCAGCTCCACTTTCCGGCCCGAACACCATAACCCTTAATCCCTTTATTCTTCAAAAAACTACCTATCTTTACCTTAAAAACATGTAATGAAGGAGCCTCAACTGCTTCACTGGGCAAGGAATTCCATAGATTCACAACCCTTTGGGTGAAGAAGTTCCTCCTAAACTCAGTCCTAAATTTACTTCCCCTTATTTTGAGGCTATGTCCCCTAGTTCTGCTTTCCCCCGCCAGTGGAAACAACCTGCCCGCATCTATCCTATCTATTCCCTTCATAATTTTAAATGTTTCTATAAGATCCCCCCTCATCCTTCTAAATTCCAATGAGTACAGTCCCAGTCTACTCAACCTCTCCTCATAATCCAACCCCTTCAGCTCTGGGATTAACCTAGTGAATCTTCTCTGCACACCCGCCAGTGCCAGTACGTCCTTTCTCAAGTAAGGAGCCCAAAACTGAACACAATACTCCAGGTGTGGCCTCACTAACACCTTATACAATTGCAACATAACCTCCCTAGTCTTAAACTCCATCCCTCTAGCAATGAAGGACAAAATTCCATTTGCCTTCTTAATCACCTGTTGCACCTGTAAACCAATCTTCTGTGACTCATGTACTAGCACACCCAAGTCTCTCTGCACAGCGGCATGCTTTAATATTTTATCGTTTAAATAATAATCCCGTTTGCTGTTATTCCTACCAAAATGGATAACCTCACATTTGTCAACATTGTATTCCATCTGCTAGACCCTAGCCCATTCACTTAACCTATCCAAATCCCTCTGCAGACTTCCAGTATCCTCTGCACTTTTTGCTTTACCACTCATCTTAGAGTCATCTACAAACTTGGACACATTGCCCTTGGTCCCCAACTCCAAATCACCTATGTAAATTGTGAACAATTGTGGGCCCAACACGGATCCCTGAGGGACACCACTAGCTACTGATTGCCAACCAGAGAAACACCCATTAATCCCCACTCTTTGCTTTCTATTAATTAAACCAATCCTCTATCCATGCTACTACTTTACCCTTAATGCCATGCATCTTTATCTTATGCAGCAACCTTTTGTGTGGCACCTTGTCAAAGGCTTTCTGGAAATCCAGACATACCATATCCATTGGCTCCCCGTTATCTACTGCACTGGTAATGCCCTCAAAAAATTCCACTAAATTAGTTAGGCATGACCTGCCCTTTATGAACCCATGCTGCGTCTGCCCAATGGGACAATTTCTATCCAGATGCCTCGCTATTTCTTCCTTGATGATAGATTCCAGCATCTTCCCTACTACCGAAGTTAAGCTCACTGGCCTATAATTTCCTGCTTTCTGCCTACCTCCCTTTTTAAACAGTGGTGTCACGTTTGCTAATTTCCAATCCACCGGGACCACCCCAGAGTCTAGTGAATTTCGGTAAATTATCACTAGTGCATCTGCAATTTCCCTAGCCATTTCTTTTAGCACTCTGGGATGCATTCCATCAGGGCCAGGAGACTTGTCTACCTTTAGCCCCATTAGCTTGCCCATCACTACCTCCTTAGTGATAACAATCCTCTCAAGGTCCTCACCTGTCATAGCCTCATTTCTATCAGTCGCTGGCATGTTATTTGTGTCTTCCACTGTGAAGACCGACCCAAAAAACCTGTTCAGTTCCTCAGCCATTTCCTCATTTCCCATTATTAAAACTCCCTTCTCATCCTCTAAAGGACCAATATTTACCTTAGCCACTCTTTTTTGTTTTATATATTTGTAAAAACTTTTACTGTCTGTTTTTATATTCTGAGCACGTTTACTCTCATACTCTATCTTATTCTTCTTTATAGCTTTTTTAGTAGCTTTCTGGCGCCCCCTAAAGATTTCCCAGTCCTCTAATCTCCCAGCAATCTTTGCCACTTTCTGTGCTTTTTCCTTCAATTTGATATTCTGCCTTATTTCCTTAGATATCCACGGTCGATGTTCCTTCTTTCTACCGTCCTTCCTTTTTGTTGGTATAAACCTTTGCTGAGCACTGTGAAAAATCGCTTGGAAGGTTCTCCACTGTTTCTCAACTGTTCCACCATAAAGTCTTTGCTCCCAGTCTACCTTAGCTAGTTCTTCTCTCATCCCCTTGTAATCTCCTTTGTTTAAACACAAAACACTAGTATTTGATTTTACTTTCTCACCCTCCATCTGTATTTTAAATTCCACCATATAGATGATCCCTAACTATGAGATCATGAATCAATCCTGTCTCATTACACAGGACAAGATCTAGGACCGCTTGTTCCCTCGTAGGTTCCATTACATACTGTTCTAGGAAACTATCGCGGATACATTCTATAAACTCCTCCTCAAGGTTGCCTTGATCGACCTGGTTAAACCAATCGACATGTAGATTAAAATCCCCCATGATAACTGCTGTACCATTTCTACATGCATCAGTTATTCCTTTGTTTATTGCCTGCCCCACCATAACGTTACTATTTGGTGGCCGATAGACTACTCTTATCAGTGACTTTTTCGCCTTACTATTCCTGATTTCCACCCAAATGGATTCAACCTTATCCTCCATAGCACCGATGTCATCCCTTACTATTGCCCGGATGTCATCCTTAAATAACAGAGCAACACCACCTCCCTTACCATCCACTCTGTCCTTCCGAATAGTTTGATACCCTCGGATATTTAACTCCCAGTCGTGACCATCCTTTAACCATGTTTCAGTAATGGCCACTAAATCATAGTCATTTACGATGATTTGTGCCATCAACTCATTTACTTTATTCCGAATACTACGAGCATTCAGGTAAAGTACACTTATGTTGGTTTTTTTACCTCTGTTTTGAATCTTAACATATCCAGTTTTATTCCTTTTGTTATTACTGGGCCTATTCACTGAGCTCCCCTCAGTCACTGTACCTTGTACTATCGCCCTTTTAGATTTTTGACTATGTCTTCTCTGCCTTGCACTTTTCCCCTTATTTGGAGTTCTTATTTGGTCATTGCTGAGTTAACCGATTTCAGCTTGGGTGGTAGTGGAGCAGAATAATGAGATTTATATCATCCAGTCCAAGGGAGCAAAATCAATTAAAATTCTTTGTTTTAATCACCATCCTACAGGAAAGTACATGAGGATGGATACTGGGCGAGAATAGGGTTTAATGCATTTAGGTTACCGTCCCCCATAGCTAAATGCCTTGTAGCCATTCATTGTCTGCATACAAAAAATAGCTACCTGGGTGAATTAATAGAGGGCTGCCAGCACCAAGAAAACTGCCCAAGCATCTTCTGGAGAAGGTACAGAAAACTGGGAGAAAATTAAAAGCAAGAAAGTAGCTGGCTTGGTTGGAAACTTGCAATTCTGTGACCTATTAATTGTTACATAATATTTCTTATTAACAGAATCACAGTTGACTAAACCTATAGGAGGTGAAACTGACCTACGTCAGCAGCATGAAATGGCTCTTAGCAAATTGACAATCAATTTTTTACCACACTAGTTTTTATTTATAATTAACAGGAAAATATTAGCAACATTTTTACTTTCAAACCAAGAGTGTGACTCGGGAATTAGTCTCCAAAAAGAGTTTGAACAGTGACTCCATGAATTTGAGTGGAAGGAAGATCGGGTTCAGCGAACAATGGTCTGACAATTTGCTGTGAACAAATAGCTGGTAAAAGCCAATATTGCCTCCAAATAATGTCACAGTTTTCTACACATTCTTTGTTATTCAACAGAACAACTAGCTCCATCTTCTTAACCTCACCTCTCACCTGAGGTGTGGTGGTCCTCAGGTTAAACTGCCTTCTCAACCTCGCCCCTCATATTGAGATGTGATCCTCAGGTTAAGCCACCACCAGCCAGCTCTCCCCCTCAAAGGGGTAAGTAGCTTATGGTCATAGAATCATAGAATCATGAAATGCATTTAAGGTGCAGAAGGTCCATTCAGCCCATCGAGTCGGAACCAACCCTTCAAAAGAGCACCCCACCTAGGCCCAATTTCCCACCCTATTCCTGCAACGCCATCCTAAAGGGAAATTTATCTTGGCCAATCTATCTAAACTGCACATCTTTGGATTGTGGGAGTAAACTCGGAGCACCCGGAGAAAACTCATCTGGGACTACGGCAGCTTTACCTTTTTAATATATCATTACATGTCATCAACAAGAATAATAGTGAACTATGAACCCAATTTAGCAACTTAGTTCAAAATTAACAGTTAATCATCGCTGGGAACATAAATAAAAGACCTTTACAACCATTGCTAAACCTGGTGACTAGATTGTTGAGCTTCTGACTACAACAGACAAGCCCAGTTGTAGTTTGGACTGAAAGCTGTTTTGAGACAGTTGCTGAATCTACATTTTCCCTTTACTCATTGAATGATCAATTGGAGTGGTAAATAAGCAACCATTACTCATTTGCTCATTCTGACAGAAATGCATGGGAAGGAAGTGGGAAAATCTGTTTAAACATTCTTGGAACATAGGGCTTACTCCATCAATCAATTAAATCATGATTGATATGCACATACACTCTAATTTCTTGCCTTTACTGCATCTTCCTTGATACTTTTAGCTGACAGACATCTTTCCAACACAGACTTGAAATCACAAATTTTCCTGGCACCCACCTTTTGAATGGGATTTCCTAATTTCCAAAATAGATTTGTGTAAAAAGGTCTTCTGATTTTGCTCCTGAATGGTTCTCATTTTACATTTTGGCCCAGATTTTGCCGTCAGCAGTGAAACGACATTGCTCGCCACTGACCTTGAAGAAAGCTGCCACAAAGATCTATGGAGGCCTCTGTGGCATGGAGCTTTCCCAACTTTAGCTTAAATTTGGTACCAGGTCAATGAGATCTCTAGGTATTTAACAACAGGGAAGTCATCACACAAATAACAACACTAAAGTATTCCCACACACGGTGAACCAGAAAGTAAAATGCACCTATTATCCTTTAGGTTTTAATATCAGTTTATAAAACGGGAGGTAAAACAAAATGTTTTATTCATTTTTATGGGATGTGGCGTACGCTGGCTAGGTCAGCATTTGTTGAACATCCCTAATTGCCCTTCAGAAGGTGGTGGGGAGCTGCCTTCTTGAACCGCTGTAGTCCATAATGGTTTAGGTAAACCTACTGTGCTATTCAGGAGTGAGTTCCATGATTTTGACCCAACAACAGTGAAGGAACGGCTGCAATATATTTAAGGAGTGGCAATATATTTAACTTATTTCGCAAATTAGTTTTTCTGGGCCATAGAATTAGTTTAGCAGTAATTATGAGCATTTTGCACTATTATAAGGCCAGTTACACCTTATTTGAGAAGGTGTAACTTTTTCATGAACATTTACAGTTAGACTAATAGGGTACAAAGGTGAGTTCTCAACGGTTCAGAAATGTTGAATTGATTGCAACTTACAGGGGCTGCTGCAGTGCATCCAAAGAAATGTAGAGTCATAGGCAGCAATTTCGGGATTTCCAATTTTAACTGCACATGTGCAAACTCCAGAAGTTGCTGTTAGTTTTGAAGGAGAAAGAATGGAGAACATTGCCAGTTTCTTGTTATTACTCAGGCAATGTCTGGGTCTCTATCACCTTGTACTTGAGTTTTCCACCAGAGGAAATGGGATCTTCTTATATATCCTATTAAATCCTCTTAACATTTTAAACAGCTTGATCTGATCATCCCTCAATCCCTGATACTCATGGGAAACGGAGCCAAGTATATTCAACGTTTTACTACCTTTTAGGTTGCATTTTATACGTGCTGACTGAATTTAAATAATTTCAGTACTTGGACTGCCACAGCTCCAGATTACTCACCATTAAGAAAATATTTTGATTTGTCTTTCTCAGACATGTGAACAACCTCACACTTGTCCACATTGTACTCTACTTACCACAATTTTGCCCACTCACTTAATCCAACGGCCCGACGCCGTTGTGAAACCCGGAGAGTTCACCCGGCCACTCCTGGCCCCCTATTCTCCCCCCCCCACCCCGCGGGGGGCTAGGAGGGCCGTGCCATGAATCTCGGCCGCGGGGCCATGTCGCTGGCGTCAAGGCCCGGCGCGCTGAGAATGACTCGGCCGGCGCACCTAATGATGTCAGCCGCGCATGCGCAGGTTGGCCGGCTCCAACCCGCGCATGCGCGGCTGACATCACGACGGCTGACGGCTCAAACCCGCGCATGCGCGGTTGCCATCTTCCCCTCCGTTGCCCCGCAAGACGTGGCGGCTTGATCTTGCGGGGTGGCGGAGGGGAAAGAGTGCGTCCCTTTGAGACGCCGGCCCGAAGATCGTTGGGCACCGATCGCGGGCCAGTCCCCTCCCGAGCACGGTCGTGGTGCTCACTCCCCTCTCCGCCCCCCACAAGCCACAGAACAGCTGCTGGCACCATGTTCATGCCGGCAGTGACCAGGTGTGGTTGCCGCCGGCGGGAGGGCCGCTCTGGCACACCCCGTGATTCTCCCATCCCCCACAAAATGTTTTTCACGGCGGCCCACAATTCTCCGACCCGGATGGGCCGAGCGGCCGGCCGTTCCATTGGAGCGGAGAATCGCGCCCTATGCATTTTCATTTTTGCTAATAAACACAAGTTATTTTCTAGCTTAGTTGCATGAACAATAATGTGCTTATATCTCAACCGTCTAACTGCAACTTTTGTTTCAGGATACAAACTGCCTATGATTGTCATATAAACTTGCTTTTTTAAAATATATTTAGAGTACCCAATTAATTTTTTCCAATTAAGAGGCAATTTAGCGTGGTCAATCCACCTATCCTGCACATCTTTTGGGTTGTGGGGGCGAAACCCACGTAAACACGTGGGGAATGTGCAAACTCCCCACGGACAGTGACCCAGAGCCGGGATCGAACCTGCGACCTCGGTGCCGTGAGGCAGCAGGGCTAGCCCACTGTGCCACCGTGCAGCCCTATATAAGCTTTCTTGAAGGGCTTTGCAGAGAACGGGAAAATGCGATATTTCATTTCTACAGAAATTGATTTTGTCTGACTTATTCTGCTTTAACTAAACCTCATGTTGCCTGATTGATTTAGGGCATTATTGAAGAGGTTCCTCGTTGTTGTGACTGAATTTAATTTGCACTCTATTAATTCCACAAGCTAAATCAGCTATGTTGAAATTACCACTAACATCTCAATCACTCCACAGCATGAAAACTGTCCCGAAGTGTCAGCTCTTGGATTCTCAGTAGATAACTTTAATGACTCAATCTGACTTTTGACTAATTGAGAAAGTGGCTTATTACTCATTACATTAATTAACTTCAGTGAATGTGATTGAAAGGCCTGGAAAAACATGGCTTTTTGCACTTCAATTATTTGAATGAAAGATTTACACCATCACAAAATTTCATCAAAGATTTGTAGCAGTTTTTCTCAAGACAGAAAAATATTGTTATCAAAGAACTTGAACCAATCATACAAGAGGGATGAACCTATAAGGATTTAAACCTGATCCTGATTCTTTTGTGTCTTTAGTTCCAGTTGTCTACCTATATTTTGTTTGCTATTGTGTTTATTAACTAATTGCATTATCTGAGACATTTTCTTCTGAACTTCAGTGTGTTGTTTTCATTCAGCTAAACTTAACCTTTTAATCTGATTTTCTGCCTGTATGCAGTTTCACGTTGAATAAGCACAATTTATAAGTGTGGATTAATTCATTATCTTGTCAATAAAATTGTATTTCTTTATCCTACCATCCTTGCGATAGAATATGACATCCACTTTTCTCTCTTCTGAGCCGAGCAGAGCTTGGGCAATCTGAGCAATTGCATGCCGCTTGCTTTCTGGACCATGTAGAAAATCGCAGGTGCAAGGCTTCTGCATGACATCCGGCCTCGAGAAGCCAGTCATCTCACAAAATCCATCATTGCAGTAGATAATTGCGCAGTTCTGCACCCTTGCATTGGCAATGATGAATTTTCTATCTGTAAAGAAAAAGAAGAAAATGATGGGTAATATAAAACACTTGTTTGTTCTTGCAATTCATGGGTAATGACTAGTTCACAAACAGCGAGTGATGGTATGGATAATTTACTCTAAGGATTTTACAAAAGACCATTATGACAAACAGAATTTTGGAATTTTTGAAGTTTTAAAATATTACCAATACACAAAACGTCCAATATATTTATGCATAACTGACATTTATGTTTAAATAATTTGTGCAAGCAAAGTAAAAAGTAATGGACGATTCAATAATTGCTATGCTCAATTTTAAATCCACAACTGCAGGGTTACATTAAAATGGTACTGTAGACTGAAACCTAAAATATCCCTGAAAATAAAACGCTGCAATTTTATTTTTGCCAATCCTTTCCTCCTACTCATAAGGTGTGCGATGATAAAACCAAAGAATGGAACCATGTTCAGTATTATCATTGATAACACAGGTGAATAAAGTTTAAGTCCAGTGCAGGAATTATATCCTTCTATATCAGGACTGCATGAGCCTCTATCCTAAACTGAACGCAGCTTTTTCAACTGAATTAGTGTAATATAGGAACGGATGCTGTAACAGATTAAAAAACCTAAACTGGCTGAAATTTTCTCAGTCAGATTTATTCCCAGAGGTGAATAATGTACCTAAAATCATTTCAAATTCAAATGCACCTTTCTCTGTATGCTTTGAATATACAAGACTCGTTTTCCTCTGTACATTTCCATGTGCATGACATTTTCTGTGTATTGCCATAACTCTCCCATTACCATTATGGAGGTGCGTCAAGAAAAACATGTTCCCCATATTTAACATTGTTTTTATAAATACTTGGAAATTTAGTGATGTTATGAAGATCCATTGATGCCTACTTGGGGAGGGCCTGCGATGTAACAATGGTCTAGGGATTTCCATTCATTGAGATATCACTATTAGCTACATCTTCTAGCCCCTCATCCCCACCATCACCTCAACCATTAAAATACAAGCAGGAACCAATGCAAGTGCTGTAAAGAGCCCAATAATGGTTGTCTTATAAAGAAGGACTGTTACAGGAATATCAATGGTACCTACAATATTTGGCAGTTTTGTTTGATAAGCATGAGACCATGGTTCAATCTGAGAATTGGGAGTTTAGCCATTTCCCATGCTTTCTCCCTTGCAAGAGGGAAATTTCTACCTTAGGCCCTCGTAGTTTGACTGGAACGAGAAAGAATTACACACGCAATCTATACAGTGGTTAGCACTGTTGCTGCACAGCGCCAGGATTCCAGGTTCGAATCCAGGCTTGGGTCACAGTTATATAATAATAATATAATAATCGCTTATTGTCACAAGTAGGCTTCAATGAAGTTACTGTGAAAAGGCCCAGTTGCCACATTCTGGTGCCTGTTCAGGGAGGCTGGCACGGGAATTGAACCCGCGCTGCTGCCTTTCTCTGCACTACAAGCCAGCTATTTAGCCAGTGTGTTAAACCAGCTACTCTGTTTGTGCAGAGTCTGCATGTTCTCTCTGTGACTGCATGGATTTACTCCGGGTGCCCCGGTTTCCTCCCACAACTCCTGAAAGACGTGCTGTTGGGTGAATTGGATATTCTAAATTCCCCCTCTGTGTACCTGATCAGGTACCGGAACGTGGCAACAAGTGGCTTTTCACAGTAACTTCATTGCAGTGTTAATGTCAGCCTACTTGTGACAATAAAGATTATTATTATGTAGAGGATGCAATTTTGTTCCATGGCAGCCTTTGTGTGATTGAAGAATATGCCTATGTTAAAGGTGACCTATGCTAAAGATGACATATTGGGCCTCTACCACAGCTATGATCCATAGCATCAGCCACTGAGTCCATGAATTCCCATTTTTCTGACTATGGAAAGATGGCTATGCATGTGTGGCCCAACATTTACATTTAACACACCATTGATTGAATGGCCTCTCACACCATGTGTGATGATTTTCGTGACAGTTTCATCCAGAATGAAAGACACCTTTAGAAATATTCAATGAGAATTAGTTATGAGTGTAAAAGACCACTTTGTAAAGTTTTGGTTCATAAGCTGACAATACATCACATTTTAGCTCAAATATTCTGAAATGGAAGCAGGAAGCTTACTGCAACCGACATTCAAATGTAATTATGGTTATTACTTAATATATGGCTTATATCTAACAAATTCAAAACCAAGATCTATGTAATTTAATTATGAAGACTACTTCAATGGAAAATTGCAAAGATAATCTAAATGCATTGCCATTAATTTTTATTCATTCGCAGGATATGGATGTCACTGGCAAGGCCAGCATTTATTATCCATCTCTAATTACCCTTGAGAATGATCATAGAATCATAGAATTGCTACAATGCAAAAGGAGACCATTCAGTCTATTGAGTCTGCACTGGCCTTCCTACCTTGGCCCACGCCCTGAGTTACCCCGTAACCTAGTAACCCCTATCTAACCTTTTGGGCACGAAAGGGCAATTTAGAATGGCCAATCCACCTCCCCCGCACATCTTTGGACTGTGGGAGAAAGCTGGAGCACCCGGAGGAAACCCACGCAGATGCGGGGAGAAATTGCAAACTCCACACAGACAGTCACCCAAGATCAGAATTGAACCCGGGTCCCTGGCACTGTGTGGCAGCAGTACTAACCACTGTGCCACCATGCTGCTATGTGGGGAATAACCTTGACGACAACTGAATGACTTGCCAGGCCATATCAGAGGGTATCAATCACATTGCTGTGGTCTGGAGTCATATACATACAGACTGGAGAAAGACAGCAGATGTCCTTCCTTGAAGGACATTAGTGAACTCCATTGATTATTTCAATAGATTGTTTGCAAACTATGGTGGCTAAATTGAATAGCCCCCCAAATCAGGCATGGGGATCGCGATTCACGATGATCCCGCTCCTATTCAAATTCATGCAGACAACAAGCAAACTTTGTACTGCCTGGTAATTTTAAAGGTTGTGGCCTTCATCAAGCAGTGCTGAATACACAGCTAAGTGACTGCACACCATTGCAGGGGGGCAGATTTAAGTGACACAAGTATCATGTAAAGCTAGCCTTCACTACTTAAGGCCAGAATGCATCTCCTAAAGATTAAGGTGCATTCTGGTTACAGCAGGGGATTAAATTTCATGGAGAAGAGTGGAAGGTTTGGAGAACACAACAGAGAGTGAGCTCCAACGAATTCCATTGCCATGCTGGAGGCCTTTGTGAAGCAGATGGATGGGAAAAGAGAGGATCTCTTCCCTCTGAGAGACAGGAGGTCCTCCAGGCAGATATTTAGTAGGCAGTGGGAGCAGGTGGCTGTGACAGTCAATGCCACCAGTCTAGCCCCAGGGCCAGGATGCAGTGCGAAAAGAGGCTAAATAATCTTGCATGAGTGGTCAATATCAGAAAAGGCATTTATACATGCCATATCCTATCAACTGCACCATTAGCCTCACAAGCTGCTCTATTTGGCATACATACCTCCATCATCTGTCTACCAAATTTCTATAGCAACCAAGACTCAGACCTCATTCATACCTTCACTTCATCCTCATGCAAGACACACACTCACATCTTACACATATGCCACTGCCAGCTATTCAAGTGTAGCTGGCTCATCACCCAAACATATTGCACCTTACTCACTGACATGCATCCCTCCCATTTGCAGGACAAGGTGATCAGTGCAGTTATCCAGAGGATGCAGACATGGTTGACTTCCATGGAGTAGATGGTGCTGGAAACAATTAAGTACCATCACGAAGGCCATGATCAACAGCATCCCTGGAGCCATTAATGGATGATGGTATGACCCTATTAAATGCAATTTATCATATTGCCCTCATCCTGTTACCTGTTATGATGTACCCACTACAGATGGTGCAACATTGAACCTCTTGCTTCCTTAGAATTTGTGCATTTATGCTTTCAGATATCCCAAACCTGCCTCATTGTCAGTCAGCGCTGCCTGAGTCTGAAAGCCCAGAGGGAGAAGACTGGGAAGGAAGAAAATCTATCATTTGATCTGATGCGTGCACCCATCAGTAAAGATGTACAAATTTTAGAGGATAGTATAGAGGCGAGCTTCCATGTGATGAGTCACTGAGCATGAGTAGTCTGCAATCAGGCCAGGTGTACTGGAAAATGCAGATGCTTGATCCAGAGGGCAAAGCTGCATACCAGCTTTGCTGCAGAGAACCCAGATGAGGGCTTCAATGGAGCAACAAATAGGAAAGCTGATGGGCATGCACACAGAGAAACTTGGCTCATTGGCAGGCCTGCCACAGAATCTATTGCCACTGGTACAAGGCATGTAGGAGTCTGGCTCCATCTAATCCAGGCTTTACTCAGAGCTGGAAGCTCATGCTTCCCTGTGTGGAAGTGATGACCAATTGCTGGAATGTTCATGCAAATCTACCTGTGATAAAGCCATCTGATGGCCAGCTTATCAGCTCCATTACAGCACAAAGAGAACCAACCCAGTGTCAGAACTGAAGGATAAGTTCAGCTGAGGTTGTGAAATTGTGGCTTGTTATCATACAAGTCCAGCTTGGTGCCATTATGTTTATAGATACCAGGGCTCAAAAGTGCTTTGGAGGCTCTCATGGAACTCCAGAAAATTACTAGTATTGCTGAAGTCCCACTCTGGAAGAGTGGTAGTATTTCTGTAGAGCACAAATCTGCTATCCACTCTCAAAACGACAGCATTTGTGTTCTTACCAAAGCCACTCCATCTGTGCTGCTGCCCATCAGCTAGTCCAGAGTTATGGTGCCCATGCCAAGCTGGTGAAGTCTGAAATCAAACCTTTGAGACCAACAGTTGCTTGAGGGCATCCTTCAAGGTTATCTGTAATATCTTCCAGTGAAAGTTAACAGAATTAGTCATGCTGCAACTATTAGGGTAGCAATTTATAAGAGCACTAGGGTACACAAAGGCACCCACAAGACAGGGACAAAGAGAGTAGTTAAATATTGTGTGGGCTATTGGATGTGTTGCTGCGTAAATTTGATATGGAATGCTTGCTGTGTGGTCGCTTTTATTTCAGGATTGCGGCCAAAATGACAGAGTGTTGGGAGTAATCGGTGATGGAAAAGTGGGGAATTGTTGAGTCATGGGGATTTGTTGTTTCATTCAGGGGATCTGTAGTCGAATACTCACGGACATTCCATCCAGAATATGAATGCATTCATTACTTCCTTCTTCTTTCTATTCTACCTTCTCCTCCTCCCTCTCCGCCTGTTCTTCCTTTTCCTCTTGAAGTGCTTAGCAAATTGACAGTGGCAGGGGCTGAAATTTTTTTAAGGCCAGACTGAGTAGGATGCAACAGATTAGCATGAATCGGGGCACATGCCTTGTCAATACTGTAGGGCTCCACCCTAGTAATCCAAAAAGCAAAACTGTTGCATCAGCACGACAATGGTCTGCTGGATGATGTTCCTTGTGGCAGCATTGCTCACATTGTATGACTTCTGCTCATGTGTGATGGATCGGGAAGAGGGGGGGGGGGGGGTGTTATCAATCAAGTGTAGAGAGGATTGCCCCTTCTCACCAAGCAGTCACCCTCTAGGTTGATGTGGTGGCTGAAAGATTTCTGTAACAGCTACTGGTGCAGTATGAACGTATCACAACTGCTGTGAAGATAGCAGGCATTCACCAGCATAAAATGCTGGACATAATGAAATGCCAATTTCACTTTGAATGAGTTGTACCCTATGTAGATTCAGTACATCTCATCATTGAAACGTGACACTTGCAAAGTCAGGTGAGGACTGTCAATGGCACCTAGAGAAGCCCCACTATCCTGGCAAAGTGACGATTAGAGCCAATATAGAGGCAAGTCAATGAAGTCTCCTCTCCTGACAGAAAATAACATCTCTGGCCTCCTAGGTGAAGTAGCAAACTGGGGAATGTTTGCTGTGTTGCCTGTTCCAGTCTGGAAAGATACACTGGCAAAACATTTCAGGGTCCCAGTCACCTTCCCAGTCCCAGGCCTGGTTGCCCTGATCTGAGGCTACAGATCTGATTCCAAAAGGTGGCACAATTCTGTGACACCTCCTTCGTGAAGTGAGGATGTGTGCTCCTTGAAGACTCTAAGTGGGTAAGGTCTTTAGTGAGAGCTTTCCTCCTCCTCCCTGTGTAAGCAATTTATTTTATTTGATCCCTCTGCTTTATCTACCTCTGATGCTGCAGCTTAAGGCTTACTGCAACTCCAGAAACTAATGACTTTCCAACATCCAACACGACTCCCTGGAGACCTTTCTGAGCTCCTCCAAACATCTAGTACGTCTAAAATCTCTGCAAGATCTGGTAGAAGGTATTAAGCAAATAACCAATAAGTTGAACAATTATGCTTTTAAACGGCACTGGTGGTGTGTTCCTCATGCAGCTAAACATATACGTCTAAAGGAGGGTGCTAACTAGAACGGTGATGTAAAAATGGCAGGTTGGTTGTCAAATCAGCATCAGACACTAGTTTCATGATCTAACCAATCTGCATACTTCTGACACACCCATGTTACACTATGTTAATGCCTTAACAACATCACGTTCAGTGTGGGCTGTGCTGTAAGTGAGTGTAAGCGGCGTGGATGCCAACATTCTCATAAACCACCACCCATGAGCATTACTCAAATTGATTGGAGTGGACATGCGATGGAGTACACATCCTCAGTACAAATGAAGTGTGAATAAAATCTGGGTACTTCTAATTTGTGAAAATAAATTACCATTTCTATTTAATAGATATAGTTAATTGTGGATTTGCAGTAAATGCCTTATTCTAGGTGATTTGATAGCAGTGCAACTGAGTCTGGAGTGCTAACAAGGCCTACAGCCTCAGTTAAAGAGATCATTACTAGTAGTAACACAGTTGATCAGTTGATGGGCAAGTGAGGGTATGCCGAAATAATGCAAATGTGGGAACTGCAGGAAGAGTCAAAATGCCACTCAATCTACATTTACAATATACTGGAGCAGGTTCACCCAAAACAGACATCTCCTCTGAGGCAATTGGCTCCTGGGAGATCCAAAGTGCTATGCACCAGTTATTACCTGGGGAGATAGCCGGGCGCACGATGTTAGAAGAGCAAAGGCTGTAACGAAGTACACAAGCTCCAAGTGAAACTCCACAATGTATCAAAACACAATGGCTGCCCATTTGCTGAAAACAACAGGGAGCCAAAATTGGCTTGCATGCAATTATTTTGTTTCTGGAACTTCATTCTTATTTGGGACTGAACTGTTCTCTCTGGTGATCGTACAGGCTCCTTTGGAGCAGTGTCTACTCAATTACTAGCATGCACACAATTACAGGCAAAGCTGTTGACAATTGTGCTGAAATCAATGCTGGGCTCACTCAGAGACACTCAGGGTTACCAACATGAGATATTGAAAAGAAAAAAAATGGAAAAGAAAATCCTAGCTGCACAGGAATGTGGTTCTGGGATTAGGGTGAAGAGACACTGCTTGACATGTAACAGTGCTGCAGTTTGTTAGAGATGCCTGATGCTGACATTGAATGAAAAAAGTGACATCCCTTACTTTAATGAGTATAAGTCAGTCCCTCTAAAATAAAGTAAGGTGAAAATAAAACATAGGACTTGCTGACTGAAAATGAAGTGTCAAATGGAGGTAAGTGACTACTATCGTTTTTATGTCACAGAAATCTAAGTCAACTTTGTTGTAATATGCAGCAAGTTAATGTTGCTGCATTTACGTACAGATCCATCAATAGTGGCAACTAAATTCAAGGAAGTAATGCGTCCTCTGTGCAATTTAAATTAAGTGAACGTTGCGTCCACATTAAAGTAACCAGCATTTAACGTAGTTCAATGGTTCTCCATGCCAACTTATCTCATGTACGCAAACACATTATACTGGCAGTTTTATGCTCTTGATTCATGTCCACAGAGACATGGACGAACATTGCGAAACCCTTAACTGCCATGAACAGAAAGCAAACCTTATTTATGCTTATCTGGACTAGTTCGAGGCTTGGTACCAATTCCCGGAAGCCATCCCCTACTGTTTCAGCCGAATCACCTTACAATGTGAAATGGTACAACTTTTTTTTTGTTACACACTAAAATATCAGTTCACCCACTGTGTTATACAGAGGCACATGACATCGACTCCACACATAACAGGGGAGTACTACTTTCAATGTTCAGTTTGCCTTTTTGCTCTTTCAAATCATAGTTTATTCTTACACGTTGATTTGTTTGTCTGGTGAGAGCGATCTTAAATTACATAAACGGTCAAAAAAAAACGTAGCGTCTCTCCTTGCGATTTAAAAAAAAATCAAGAGTGAATTACTCAACCATCATCCGGATTTTGGGAAGAAAGGTAAACTATGAACTATAAAAAAAAATGTGCATTAGAATTACAACTCCTCCTTTACATTCATATTTAGATTTCTTCAAACACTGGAAGATCAATTGGAAGGAGACGCCAGGCTAGCACCCACATACATCCAGATTGACTAGACCTTGACATTTGGCAGGAAGTGTATTCATTCCTACTTACTTTGGCCCTCGAATTTCCGTATGATGGTCCCCAAAAAGGTATTTTGCGGCGCAACATGCCCTCTTCGCACAGGCATGTTGGTGTGTGATGTGGATGCTTTTGTCCCGATTTAAACAGCCGCTCCGATCCGCTCCGTTCTGTGCTCCCCTCTCGCAGCCACACTCTTGCCTCTCTGAGCTCGTCCCCTTTGTCAGAAAAGCATCATCAACAACACAGCCTCTCTCCGCTTGGCAGCAGCAGACCTTCGGCCAGCATCCAGAGAACTCAGGGTCCGCCAGCAGCCCCGAGAAGCGGCGCAGGGGTGGGCAATGAGCACTGCCCTGGTTCGCCTCCCTGGAACAAAAGCATGGCAAATTTCGAAAGGGCGCCGCTCCTCTCAAAACGCCGAGGTATTGTTGAACGGAAGATAGCAGCAGCTCGGAGCCCGGGTGACGCTCCTCTCGGCTCCACACGCAGCTCTGATTATCCAAGCGTGTCTGTACACAACTGATCGCTGCCCATTCCACTTTGTGTTCGAGACCAGATTCACGAAGCCGTACACGGAATCGCAGGGAAAGTGCCGTGGACCGAAAGAAGGGGGCAGGGTGGGGGGGACATGCCCACTTCACAGATGTTGGCGAAAATCAATAGGAATAGTTTGTATAAACAATCACTGCTCTGCTGGAGATGCACTGACGGCTGTCCAAGGTGCTGAACACAACTCCAATTTAATTTGAAATGACGCAAGTGTTTCAGAAAAGTACAATCCATGCACACACACATATACACAGCCATTACATATCATCCACACAACACAAATGTGCAATTAACAAGTAAACAGCATAAGATGCGCTTTAATGCAATCTGGATCTTCATTTAATTTCCAATCCCCAATAACAGAATGGAGAGGAATTTAGCACATTTAAGAACAAGTTAAATATTTTACAACTTGAACGATTGGGCCCGACTGACACCGAAATACGCTGTTTATTCAGATGTTGCAAAACTCTCGATGTCAGTATAATTTATGTGCATATATTTGCACATATGTATAATTCCACCTGAAGTCAGCCAGAATAGGCAAGTGTTCTTTTTTCTCAATTGCATTGGACTTGGCATTGTCCATTTAGACAGGGAAAGAAACAGTGAACGTTATTATTATACACTGTGGGATGACACTGAGCGCAGCTGACTACAGATAGAAATGAGACGCCACCAGGGTGAGGTAAATAAATAATCCGTTGTTGCAAACGAACGATCATAACTTTAGCTTGCCGAAGGCATAGATATGACCGATAGGTTAGAAAATGTAAAAATAAACGCAAGGCAAATGTTCCCCATTTCACCTATTTAGGGTAAGTTGTCCTGTCAGCTTGATATGAAAGCAGAATTGCTTTTCGGATTTTTCTGAGAAACAGCAACATGTTGGCTGGCTCTTGTCTGCACAGTTCTCATTTTGTTAACTGGAATGGGGGCTGGGTGGTTGTCATTCTGGAATCACAAATCAAAGCAAAGGCGGAAGGAGGGTGAGGACAACGGGAAACACTACTGTTGTGAAATGGGATTGATGCAACAAAGGCTCCTGCCACCCACACTCGAGAGGGGACCTTATGAGAGGCAAAGGAAGCGACGTCACAGTTCTGCTGTGGAGGTTCAAGTCATCAAAGAAAAAGTGACAAAATGTGGAGAAACTAATTGACAGAAGTTGAGTTTTGTGACGGGTGAGAAAGCATCAATCAGGTAACTTTGGGAACCAGTGGTTGTATTTGAGAAGACAATGGAAAGCCCACCAACAGAAATTGTAGAGTGTGAACTTTCCTCTCCACCTTGGCCCTCTTTTGTTTTGTTCCCTTGGCTCACCCTAATATAACGCCACCCCTCCTCCACACAGGAGGTGTGTTTTTCAGTTTTGCTTTCACCCAGCACTGACTTTTGTTCTCCTATTAACACATTCGACTATCTTACATTTATGCCACTATTAACACTTGTTCAATCCTTAATGCCACCATTAACACCCACTCTGTCTTATGTCCATGACATCTTTGCCAATCTCTCCTTAGCTCAGACCTATTCCTGACCCTTCCTACCCTTTCCTCTCCAACTAAATAACCCATTACATTTCCATCCCTTTTCAGTTCTGTAAAAGGGTCACATGGCCGCGAAACGTTAATTTTGATTTCTCCCCCCACAAATGCTGGTGGACCTGCTGAGTTTATCCAGCATTTTCTGATTTTATATTAGACATTATCAATGGATCTGATCAAATTTCTGCAATCTGCGTTTAATATTTGTTGATAGGATGTGATAGGATGTGGGCATTACTGGCATTCCCATTATTTCCCATTCCTAACTGTCCTTAAGAAGGCGATAATGAGCTTCCTTCTCTGACTGCAGCATTCTTTGTGGTGTCAGTCCTGCCAAAGTGTTGATAAGGAGGCAGTTTGAGGATTTTGAGCTTGTGTCAGTGAAGGAAAGGCAATGTAGTTCTATGTCAACATGATGTGTGACTTGGAGGGGAAGTTGCAGATGGTGGTGTTTCCACAAGCCTTTACCCTTCATCTTCAAGGTGGTAGTGGTCATAGCTGTGGGTAGTACTGTTGAAGAAGCCTTGGTGAGTTGCTTGCAGTACCCCCTATCTGTGGTGCACTCTGTTGCCACTGTGCACTGATGATGGAGGGAGTGAATGTTTAAGGTGGTGTATGGGGTGCCAAATGTAGTGGGCTGCTTTTTCTCTTGGATAGTAATGAGCTCCATGGGTGTTGTTGAGCTGCATTAACTCTGAGCAGAAATTCCACAAGATTAATCCAGGAATCTGGGGAGTCTTGAAGACGTGAGAGTTAGGAGGTGAGACAAAGAATCTACACCCTCCAACCTTCTCTTCTAGCCACAGTATGTATGTGGTTGGTCCAATTAGGTTTCTGCTGAATGGTAACACCATTGTTGATGATCCAGCTCTGAATGCTAGTAGACAATTAAGCAACTAATGGGAGGAGGAAGTGCCATGAAGATTTCTATTGCTGAACAAATACACCTTTTCAAAGCGTTTCATCTTGCACTCATTAGGACAACCACAAGAATGCCAATAACGGGAAACAACAGCATTATATTTTATGAGGAGAGTGTTGATTGATTGACAAGGGGACTCTGATTGGTAGAGGCACTTCCATGGATAATGCACCAGTTGATGGTGACTGCCAGTTAACTACCAAGCATTGTTTGAAATTTAAACCAGGCATCTTGATTCTGATTGGTCAAACATTGCTCTGAGGAATGAACCATCAAATGGCTATCACTTATTTTATTTATCTGAAACAGGCGTAATGTGTGTATATTTTCTTCCTGTCTGAAAGGAACAGAGCCCTGTCTATTAATGTATGTAGCTTTTAGTACACACAAATGTGCCACACTGTTAGCCCAATTATTAATTGGTTGTTAGTGCAATTTTGTGCACTTTGAGGATTATTTAGCCAATATTGCCCAATCACAGAATCATGTCTAGTATTGGGCAATGTGTTTTGAGTTTTCCAAGCACGGGGGTTTGGTGTGGTCTGTATGTTATCCCTTGTGAACAGTGGGAGGGACATGCTATTGCATGATGTGGGAGCTAGCAGATCCCATTACGAGCTGCAGTGACCACATCTGCAGCAAGTGTTGTTTCTTGTGGAATTTTGGCTCAGAGTTGATGAGCTGGAGTTCTCTGCTTTGGAGACTGTGGCACATCCGGTGGGGGGGAGTGTTACCTGGATGTTTTACCAGGAGGTGGTCACACCTGGTAGATTAAGTACCTCAAACTCGACAAGTGGTCAGGAACAGCAGGGTGTGATTGCAAGTGAGGCAGGTAGAGGGATCCAGAATTCAGAAAAGAAGGAGCCTCAGCTCTTGACCTTGCCTAACAGGTTTGAGGTACTTGCTGTCTATGTGGATGAGGAAAAGAACTATAGAGAGGATGAGCTAACTGACCATGATACAGGAGGCCATTCAAGTGGGGAGCAAAAAGACAAGTGGTATTTGTAGGGGATTCTATGATCAGGAGAACTGATAGCATCCTTTGCAAGCAAAATCAAGAGCCCACATGGTATGTTGCCTGTGTGGTGCCAGGGTGAGGGACATCTCTAACCGGCTTGAAAGGATATTGGAGTGGGGGAGGGGGGGGAAGATCCAGTTATTGTGGTCCACGTTGGGACAAACAACAGACAAGACTAGGAATGAGGACCTGTTTCGGGATTATCAGGAACTAGAAACAAAATGAACGAGCTGGTCCTCATGGGTTATCATCTCTAGATTACTACCCGAGCCATGGGCAAATTGGCATAGGGATGAGAAAATTAGGGAGGTAAACACGTGGCTAAAGGAGTGATGTGGGAAAGAAGGGTTCCATTTCATTGGCATTGGCATCAGCATCAGTATTGTGAGAGGAGGGATTTGTACTGTTGGGACGGTCTCCACCTGAACCAATCTGGGACCAGTGTACCAGGGAACAGGATAAATAAGGTGGTCACAAGGACTTTCAACCAGCAAATGTGGGGGAAGGGATAAAACTACAACAATTATAATGGTTAAAGGGAACCAAAGCAGCAGGTCAGCATGTGAGGAGAATGTAGAGGTTAATAGGATGAACAGGCAGGGCCAGTCTAATGAATACGGAGGGTAAAGGAAACGTAAAAAATCTAAATGTTAGGTGACTGTCGGAGTGAAAGTTGGGGATGAGGCTTATTAATCAGAGATTAATAAAGGAGATCAGAATGTGTGACAAGTGTTGTTCACAAGAATATCCTACAAGGTAAAGATAAATAAGTCGGACATATTTTAAAACCTTGTATCTAAATGCATGCAGTATTCGGAATAAGGTCAATGAGCTGACAGTACAAATAGAGAAAACGGGTATGATTTGGTGGGGATTACTGAAACATGGTTACAGGGGGACCAGTATTCTGAAAGGATAGACAGATGGAACAGGAGTTGGAGTAGTTTTATTGATTAAAGATGACATCAAAGCTGTGTTAAGAAATGATATTGACACTAAGGGCTAAAATGTTGAATCGATCTGGGTGGAAATAAAAAAACAAGGGAAAAAACACCTTGGTATGAGTAATTACACCCCCTCCCCCACCCCCCAAGCAATACTTCCAAAGTGGGACATGGTATACACCAAGAAATAATGGGGCTTGTGTGAAGGGCACAATGGTAATCATGGGTGATTTTAATATGCATATTGACTGGATTAATCAAATTGGCAAGGGTAGCCTCCAGGCATATTTGATAGAATGTATGAGGGATTGTTTCTTGGAGCAGTATGTTATGGAGCCAACCCAGGCATCAGGCTATTTTAGATTTTGTATTATATAACGAAGAGGGTTGATAAATAGTCTTGTTGTTAAGAACTCTCTTGGAAGGAGTGATCACAGCCTGCCAGAATTTCAAATTTAGACTGAGCGAGAGAAGACAGAGTTCCATACTAGAGTTTTAGCATTGGTCAGGGTTAATTATACCGGCCTGAGAAAACAGTTGGCCCAAGTGGACTGGGCACAAATAATTGAGGGTTAGACAGTTGAATAACAATGGCGGATGTTCAGGGAGATATTAAATACCTCTCAATTAAAGTATATTCCTGAGAGGAAGAGAAATTGTAAAAGGGAAAAAAAACATTCCATTGCTAAACAAGGAAGTCAAGGAAGACATAAAGGCAAAAACTAGGGCTACCATACTGCAAAAGCTAGTGGTAAGCTGGAGGATTGGGGGAACTTTAAAGTTCAGCAAAAGGATACTAAGGGGAGTGGCAGCAGAGATAGTGGATGCATTGGTTATGATATTTCAGAATTCCCTGGATTTTGCAAAGGTCCCGGTGGATTGGAAATATGCTAATGTGATGCCCCTATTTAAAAAGGAGTGAGGCAATAAGTAGGAAACTATAGACGGCTTAGTTTATACTGATCCCATGGACCAGACCCGCTGTTACTGCCAATCCAGAGCCCCCAGCCTGTAGTGCCGAGGTATGTATCACGGAGGGGTGAGCAAGTGGGCGGTTTGGTGTTGTGGGGGGTGAGGTGGTATGGGTCTGGTATGTCGTGTCTGTGCCCCTGGCCAGCAGCATCCCCCCTCTCCACCCCCACCATCCTAGTCGGTTAACCTGGAGGCGCCTTGGCCCTGGTGATAACGTTGTGCGGCCTCCCTTGCCTTCCCGTGCCCCATGTCCTGCTCATCATCCCCCTCCCCCTCATCCTCCTCATTGGATGAGACCTGCCCTTCCTCCTCACCTTCCTCCTCCAGCATATCACCACTCTGCTCCAGAATTTGTGGAGGATGCAGCAGGCCACCACAATTCAGGGCGACCTTCTCAGCATCATATTGGAGGGCCCCTCCAGAGCAGTACAGGCACCTGAGGTGCAACTTGAGGATGTCAAAGCACCGCTCGATAACACTCCTGGTCGCTGTATGGGCGTCGTTGTAGAAGATCTGCGCATCAGTCTGTGGTCTCCGGATAGGTGCCATCAGCCATGGCCGAACCAGATAACCGCTGTCACCCAGGAGCCAACACCTTAGCTGGGGGATGAGGATGTACCCCTCGAATATGTCAGGAATCACTGAGTGTGCCAGGATGAAGGAATTGTGCACACTGCCCGGGTATCGGGCGCAGAAGTGCACAATGCGAAGCTGGATGTTCATTGAGTGGTACCCCCTTTGGTTAGTGTAGAGTGGCCTGTTATCCGCAGGTGCCCGTAGGGCAACATGCATCCTGTCTATCGTCCCCTGGATCTGGGGAATCCCCGCAAAGGAAGCAAAACCTGCTGCCCGGGCATCCTGGTGGACTCGGTTCACATGGATCTGGATGTATTGAGACGCCTGGGTATATAGGGCGTCTGTGACGGCACGGATGCACTTATGTCCTGAGGTCTGTGAGATCCTGGACAGATCCCCACTCAGCGACTGGAAGGACCCCATTGCATAGAAATTCGACCGACCGTGACCTTGACAGTCACTGGGAGTGGGTGTCCTCCCCCATGGGGAGAAGACAGGAGAATGGGGATGAGAAAAATAACAGCCGTGATTGAATGGCAGAGCAGACTCGATGGACCGAGTGGCCTAATTTTGCTCCTATGTCTTATGGTCTTGTACCCCTGCGATGCCAGCTGTGCCATCATTCTGGCAGATATGTCGCACTGTCTCACTGCTCAGCCGGAGTGTCCGACGGCATGTCTGGTCCTCGAATGACAGGCAGTGCCGGTACATATGAGGTCTCATGCGGCGTCTCCTTGGCACCTCCTCCTCCTCAACCTGTTGGATGACCTGCCCTCGAGCCTGTGCGGCCTCCATCTGCCCCTTTGCAGCCCGCTCCTCTACAGGCCGGTCCTCTGCAGTCGGTTCTTGTGCAGCCCGGTCCTCTGCAGCTCGGTCGTCTGCTGGCCATTCCGCTGCTGCAGCTTCCCCCTCCTCTCCGAGTGGCCCCCGTTCACATGGCCACAAGGCATCTCACAGAGCTGCGAACATCACCACGGCGGCCAGCATTGCTGGTTGAACGCCAAACGCCAATGTCTGCAGGGAGTTGGAAGGCCAACATGTTAGCATGGCGCATACCCCCGTGCCCAGCCAGGTTCCATGGGCTACACGGTGGCCCCGGTTGGCACTGCGGGCTTTGCCCATGCGTGTCCCTTCCCCACACCCGCACCCCTGCCCCGTCGGTATCTGGCACAGTCGGTGCCCCTATTCTGGAGCCTGCCCCTGCTGCCAGGGGTACTGTTGACTGGCACTGCCCTCACTGACAGCTGTCTTGGGCGGTGGCCGCTGGGTGGCGGCTGGTTGGGCAGGGTGTTTGGGGCAGTAATGGCGGTCGGTGCCTGGGCACCTGCCCAGTCCTGTAGTGGGGAGGGGGGGGCACCCGGCTGCTCGGCCTGTTCCCCCCCTACCCCAGCCCCGGCAAGGATCCTCCACCGCAGACAGCACGGCTGTGTCCGGGCTGGCAGCCTGCAGTGACTCCACGCCGTTTCCTACTTCCTCTCTCTCTCACACAGCAGCCACAACGCCAGGTTTATAATTTTTGAGACCACAAGTGAACCACGCCATCGGAAATCGGTCCATCGGAAGCGGTGAATCTTGGAGGCTCTGGAGAATAGTGTGTCAGGCCCACTAATGATATGCCTATAGTACTTTAACCCCGAGCGGCGAGCGATGCATTTCTGCCATTTTACGGATGCCAGAGCATCCTGATTTGGCATTAAACTGGCGCCTACCCCGATTTTGGTGTGGGAGGCTATTCTCGTCCAATCGTGTTTCGCGATTTTGGTGTCAGCAAACGGAGAATCCCGCCCGAAGCGTTGACGTTGGCGCAGGATTCGTGGACTTCCACAACAGCAAAACTGGCGCCGCACCTGGACCGATGCTGCTACTGTTGAGGGGCTAGCACCAGCGTCACGTGGAACACAATCAATTACCTTTTTGTCAGAGTCTTTGTAATTCGAGCTCTCCGTTTTGCATTACCGGCTTATATAATTTGTGCTATCCAATTTCAACTTTCCTACTTTACTTTCAGATATGCCAAGTGAAGACTGTGGCTATGAGTGTCCATGGTGGATGTATTGAATTGAGTCAACTTTGTTTCTTTAAATGGTGGTGGCCTCCAACTACTTTTCACACCATTATCAGTATCAGAGGATAGCACATTGTTGGTTCCATGAACTTTCTGTCTTTTGTTAACGGATTTTGTTGCCGAATCGCTGTATTGCTATTTCATAGAATTTACAGTGCAGAAGGAGGCCATTCGGCCCATCGAGTCTGCACCGGCTCCTGGAAAGAGCACCCTATCCAAGGTTAATACCTCCACCCTATCCCCATAACCCAGTAACCCCACCCAACACTAAGGGCAATTTTGGACACTAAAGGCAATTTATCATGGCCAAACCACCTAACCTGCACATCTTTGGACTGTGGGAGGAAACCGGAGGACCCGGAGGAAACCCACGCACACACGGGGAGGATGTGCAGACTCCGCACAGACAGTGACCCAAGCCGGAATCGAACCTGGGACCCTGGAGCTGTTAAGCGATTGTGCTATCCACAATGCTACCGTGCTGCCCTATTCATCCACCTTTCTTTTCATTTTCAAAAGGAATTGATTACTCATGATTTCATTTCCTTTACTATTTGCTTCCTTTACCTTGAAGAAGCACCATGAGCTTTTAAAAGGATGTGGGTTGATCAGCTATTTGCTTGGTGTCATTTCACAGTCATTGCTGTCCTAATCTTGAATTGCTGATGCCATGCTATTATGTATATTTTCCTTCAAAATAGGCATGCTCTGGGAAATATTTGCACTTAAAGTAGATGGCAATGGGTTTACTGCAAGAGGCTATAACAAATTATTTTATAGAAGTTCAGTTCACTTTCTTCAGATTTGCTGTCTTCTTTCCTAGCTTTGGAAGAATTAGTTGCCATTTACTTGGAAATATACATAGAAAATAGAAGCATGAGTAGGCCATTCAGCCTTCGAGCCTGCTCCACCATTCATTATGATCATGGCTGATCATCAAGTTCAATACAGTTAGTGACAGGTTATTCGGTAGCAGTTATTTATCATTTCTTTATAATCAGAACCCAAATCAGATTCAGAACTCTTGTCTTCATCACTGTTATTACTACTAGATTTGGATTCCTTCTTAGGATCACCTACAGTCTTGGAGTTCTCAGAATCTGGTTTTCTTTGAGATTTTAACTTTGACAAACTTCTGTGTGGAATCATTCGTGTCGAGATAATTTCATTAGTATCAGCAGAATCAGATTCACTACCATTGTCATTTCATATGTGATTAATGTCTTTCGACATTTCTTTCTTTGAGTCATTTAATGCCCATTAGCTTTCCTAATTCCCACATGTCCTGCCATTGGCATCTCATGTGCTATCCGCAGTATTTCACTCGGACTCGCTGAAATCATGGGTGAAGCTACCACCTTCACTCCTGCCAAATCATTCCCCAGAAGCAAGTCCGCTCCGTCCACTGGGAAATTCTGACAACTACTGGACCCGACACTAAGTCACACTCCAATTGTACTTGATACAATGGAACTGGGATATAATCCCCACCTAACCCATTCACGGATACCTTAGCTTTCATTGAACTCTCTGGAGGGAAAACCAAATCCTTCTCAAGTCAGAGAGTTTGAGTACCACCTGTGTCCCTTAAGATAGTTATGCATTTGGCTACATCAGTTGGGGAAAATGGAGTGATCTTCCCCTTAGACAAATACTCTGCATATCTCTCCTCTACCTTATTCATCACACCTGCTCCCACAGCAGTGTTTACCTGAGGCCTCCGAATTCCAGTTCCAGCTACAGTATGCCCTGTAATATTCTCCACTTTTGTTCCCTTTTCCAAGTCCCCCCTAAGAACGCCAACAAGTTTCCTTGTAACTTTCAACATGCTGAACAAACATGTCCCACTTTATTACAATGGTAATACTTAGGCTTTCAAGTCTCACCTTCACCCTCAGTACCATTCTTCCTGGTCTGAGGAGGAGATCTCGGAGCATTCCCACTTATTCATTCTTTTACTCAGCTACCTGCCTTCCTTTCGCTCTCCCACTTCCTATCATTTTAAAAATGATGAGGTGATGGAAAAATGGTTTAAGTTTATGGATCAGCTCATAATCATCAGCTACGGTAAGGCGCTGCTCCCTCGCGGTACACCCCGCTAACCAGAGAATCTCCCTGGCCTCCGAATCCCACTCCGTGGTGATCCGGGGACACTGCATCGCCACCCTCACCGTCCAGGGAGTAGAGTTCAGTGGCTTCCGCCTCTACGTCCTCCGCAACCTCTGCGCTGCCTTGCTACTCGGCCTGGACTTCCAGTGCAACCTCCAAAGCCTAACCCTGTAATTTGGTGGGCCCTTAACACCCCTTACTGTTTGCGGCCTCGCGACCCTTAAGGTCGACCTGCCTTCTCTTTTTGCAAACCTAACCCCAGATTGCAAACCCGTCGCCACCAGGAGCTGACTGTACAGCACCCAGGACAGGACCTTCATCAGGTCTGAGGTCCAGTGGCTGCTGTGGGAAGGTATTATCGAGGCCAGCGACAGCCCCTGGAGAGCCCATGTGGTAGTGGTGAAAACCAGGGAGAAAAACAGGATGGTTGTTGACTACAGTCAGACCATCAATCGGTACACGCAGCTCGACGCGTACCCCCTCCATGCATATCTGATATGGTCAATCAGATTGCACAATACAGGGTCTTCTCGACAGTGGACCTGAAATATGCCTACCACCAGCTACCCATCTGTAAGGCGGACCACCCATACACTGTGTTCGAAGCAGACAGTCGCCATTACCATTTCCTTAGGGTTCCCTTCGGCATCACCAACGGAGTCTTGATCTTCCAACGGGAGATCGACCAAATGGTTGATCGATACGGACTGCGGGCCACTTTCCTGTACCTGGACAACATCACCATCTGCGGCCACGACCAGCAGGACCACGACGTGAACCTTTCCAAATTTCCCCACACCGACACTCTCCTCAACCTAACTTACAACAAGGAGAAGTGCGTGTTCAGCACAAACCGGTTAGCCATCCTCAGCTATGTGGTTCAGAACGGAGTTCTAGGGCCCGACCCTGATCGCATGCATCCCCTCATGGAACTCTCCCTCCCCCACTGCCCCAAGGCCCTCAAACGATGCCTGGGGTTCTTTTCGTATTAGGCCCAGTTGGGTCCCAAACTATGCGGACAAGGCCCGTCCACTCATTCAATCCACTGTGTTCCCACTGACGGCCGAGGCTCATCAGGCCTTCAACCGTATCAAGGCCGACATCGCCAAGGCCACGATGCATGCGGTTGACGAGACGCTTCCCTTCCAAGTCGAGAGTGATGCATCAGACGTAGCTCTGGCCACCACCCTCAACCAGGCAGTCAGGCCCGTGGCATTCTTTTCCCGCATCCTCCATGCCTCCGAAATTCGGCACTCCTCAGTCGTAAAGGAGGCCCAAGCAATCGTTGAAGCAGTGCAACATTGGAGGTATTACCTGGCCGACAGGAGATTCACTCTCCTCACTGACCAACGGTCAGTTGCCTTCATGTTCAACAACACACAGCGGGGCAAGATCAAAAGCGATAAAATCTTGAGGTGGAGGATCGAGCTCTCCACCTACAATGATGAGATTTTGTATCGCCCCGGCAAGCTCAACGAGGCTCCCGATGCCCTATCCCAAGGTACATGTGCCAGCGCACAAGTGGACCGACTCCGGACCCTGGACGACAATCCCTGTCACCCAGGAGCCACCTGTTTTTACCACTTCATTAAGGCACACAATCTGCCCTATTCCATCGAGGAAATCAGGCGATCACCAGAGACTGCCTGGTCTGCACAGAGTGTAAACCGCACTTTGACCGGCCATACCGTGCGCGCCTGGTGAAGGCCTCCCGCCCCTTTGAACGCCTCAGTGTGGACTTCAAAGGGCCCCTCCCCTCCACCGACCGAAACACATACTTCCTCAGTGTGGTCGACGAATATTCCCGATTCCCCTTTTCTGTCCCATGCCCTGATATGACGTCTGCCACTGTCATCAAAGCCCTCAATACCATCTTCGCTCTGTTCGGTTTCCCCGCCTATGTCCACAGCGACCGGGGATCCTCATTCATGAGCGATGAGCTGCGCCAGTTCCTGCCCAACAGGGACATTGCCTCGAGCAGGACGACCAGCTACAACTCCAGGGGCAACGGGCAGGTGGAGCGGGAGAATGGGACAGTCTAGAGGGCCGTCCAGCTAGCCCTGTGGTCCAGAAATCTCCTGGTCTCCTGCTGGCAGGAGGTCCTCTCTGACGCACTTCACTCCATTCAGTCGCTCCTGTGCACCATGACTAACGAAACCCCCCATGAACATCTCTTTGCCTTCCCCAGGAAGTCCACCTCCGGGGTTTCGCTCCCAACGTGGCTGGCATCTCCAGGACCCGTTCTCCTCCATAAACACATGGGACTCCACAAGGCAGACCCGTTGGTTGAGAGGGTACAGCTACTCCACGCCAATCCGCAGTACGCTTACATAGCGTACCCCGACGGCCGCCAAGATACAGTCTCCCTCAGGGACCTGGCACCAGTTGGTTCCCCACACACCCCTCCTCTGCCCGGCGCCACCCTCCCTTCCCTCAGCACACCCCACCGCAGCCCCCGCTCCAGGACAATCCGTCCTCCCCTTGCTCCCACCCAGGGATGAAGAAGATTTCGACATGCTCCCGGAGTCACCGAAGACCAAGCCTACGCCTGAGTCGCCACCAGCACTGCAGCGCTCTCAACGACAGATAAAGGCACCGGACCGCCTGAATTTGTAATATTCTCTGTGATTTTAAAAGCAACCTGTATGTATATAGTTTTCCACCACACCCGCTGGACTCATTTTTAACAGGGGGTGAATGTGGTAGTCATCACTGATGTATTATATTGTATATATATGGGTTTTACAGTAAGGCCCCTGTACTACAGGTACGGGGGTAGATCCCTGCCTATTGGCTCCGCTCAGTAGGCAGAGTATAAATGTATATGCTCAAGAGGAAACATCTCGGAAACATCAGGAAACAATGAGCTAAAGGACCTACCTTGATGAGCCATCAACGTGAATCTCTTTACTGAGTAGTACTACATTCCTGTATGCTTCACCCGATGTCTGTGTCTATGTATTTACATTGTGTATTTTGTGTTTACCCTATGTATTTTCTTGTCATGTACGGAATGATCTGTCTGAACTGCATGCAGAACAATACTTTTTACTGTGCCTTGGTACACTTGACGATAAACAAATCCAACTCCAACACCTTTTTCTTTCTATCCCTTTAAGAGACTTTGTAAACCTACCACTTTGGCAAAATTTTCAAACACCCAAATCTTTTTCTTTCCCTCGGTGACAATTAATGTCTGATTATATTTCTGTAAAACACCTTGGGCCATTTCACTCCATTAAAAGTCATAGAAGAGTATAAGTTGTTGTATATCCCTGAAATATTTTTAAATACTCCTCATTGTTTGCCAAAATACTTTGTGATTCTGCCACCTGAGCCCAAATCTATTTCATCCGAAGATACCGAGAATATCAAAGGTCCCAGAATTGACCTCTGGCACTTACCACTCCCATCCCTTCTCCAGTGCAAGCAATATTCATTATCCTAACTCTTGGTTCTCTATTCATTGACAAGCTCATTGTCTGCTGTTGCTTCTTCGAGAGCTGTTCCCCAGACTTTTTTTCAGTGGTTGTTTGCTATTGCCTTTCACCTCAGGGCGAGGCAAGCAGGATGGTCTGAAGACAATCACAGTTGGAACTGGAATTGAACTCCTGCATTGTAAGCATTATTTTGAACTATGTGCTTGCCATCTAGTCAACTAGGCAAGCCAGTCTCATGGGAAGGTTTAAGAAAGGATTTTGCAGGGAGGAATGTGGAATTCTTGAAGACCAAAAGATTGCAGTTAGTCAGAGAGATATTTGAAGGTAAGGGCATGGAGAGATTTGAACATGAGGATGAGAACTTTATAATAATGATGGACTGAGGAGTGGAAGTAGTTCAAGTTAGGTTATGGACAGCAGGGTTTTGAATGAGTTCAAGTTTTGAAGGGTGTAAGACTAGCCAAGAGAGCATCAGAATAGTTGCATTTGGAAGTAGCAAAAACATGAATGAAAGCTTCAGCAGCAGATGGTCTGAGGCAGAGATGCAGACAAACAATATTATGGAGGTGGATGTAGGTGACCTTTGTGATAGAAAGAATATGAGGTTTATATACAGCGTAGCAGCACAGGAAGGCAGGCAAATCAATATAGATACTATAGATGTTGGTGTATAAGTCGACCTATGAAGCTTGAAGCCTCAAACAATCCCCCCAGAAATAGTGGTTGACATTTATCCTGAGTATAAGAGTGAACTGCCATCATGGGTGTGGCCAATTGCCATTTCAAAATGTCATCTGTCTCCAATACCAAGAATGGGCATGTCTTAAACACCCACTCATGTTTACAGCATAATCCGTATTACCAGCTTGACATCTTATAGCCAGTTATAAGTTACAGGTAAACAAAACATACATTCGTGGAAGCAAAATTTTGCTGGATACTAATGCGAGTATAGAATGTCATGGTTGAAAAGGGGGTCAAAATTATGGGGCAGCATATTACAACAGGTTTGATGGTTCACACCACCACCACATCCCCAAGCTTCTCCACGCCAAACCACCAAGGTAACTTATCTGACACGAGTAATAGTAACTATGAGATATTGTTCTTTGGGAGAATACAGCTGTACGAGCTGGCGTAGCTCAAGGAGAAGGAAGCTGCAGGAGCGGACCATGCAGTGGACCTGCAGTGGAGGAGCCTGACCCCATGTGGACATAAGGCAGCCACACAGGATGGAGAGCTGGCCGCCCAACAGGCCTCGTGTGTACCGGCAGTGCCATTTATTCGAGAACCGCCATACCGGGCATGCCGTCGAAGACTCTGGTTGAGCAGGGAGACAGTGCGATATAAAGCCAACCAACTTTGCGAAGATTGAACCCTCAGTTTTACTTATCGCTGAAAATAACTATGCGAAGGAAAAGAGAGAATGTAAAGCTGGAAGGGTTGAAGAGTATTTATTGATTAAAAATGAACTAATTATTTCTCTCAGCATTGACAATACTGCTGGTAGTTTGGCTGCAGAACAAAGAACAATACAGCTCAGGAATGGACCCTATGACCCTCCAAGCCTGTACCAGTCATGATACCAACCTTTTCTAAAACCCTCAGCACTTCCTTGTGCCGTACCCCTCTATCCCCATTCTATCTATGTGTTTGTCAAGGTGCCTTTTGAACGCCGTTAATGTATCTGCTTCTGAAACCTCACTAGGCAACAGGTTCCAGGCACTCACCACCCTTTGCATAAAAAAACAGCGCGCACTTCTCCTCTAAACTTTGCCCCATGGACCTTAAACCTATGCCCCCTGGTGACTGACCCCTCCACGCTGGGAAAGAGTACCTGCCCATCCACTCTATCCATGCCCCTTATAATCTTGTAGACCTCGATCAGCTCACCCCTCAACCTCCATCTTTCTTATGAAAACAGTCCAGGTCTATTCAGTCTCTCCACATAGATAACACCCTCCAGACCAGGCAACATCCTGGTAAACCTCCTCTGCACCCTCTCCAAAGCCTCCACATCCTTCTGGTAGTGTGGTGACCAGAATTGTGTGCACGGCCTTACCAAGGTTCTATACAACTGTATAGATCCTTGCAATTTGGATAATCATTCATTGGATAATCAGGAAAGACTGGCTGCATTGCACAAGAGATACAGAAATACAGAAGAAATTCATTTGGGGGCCCACCGAATTTGGACAGTTGGAAACATGACAAAGAGAACCGTGTTGACTTTGACTTTGAAGAAGATGAAAACAAGTCCCTGTTTGAAAATATCAGAGGGAGTTCTGAAAGCATAGATGCAAACCTATCAGCAGGAGAAGAACAGAGAGAAGACCTAATGAAGATATGGAAAGAATATAGGCAGCATTGGAGGGAAACACCAGGGGGCACTCCATTAACTACTCATGGTATAGACATAAGAAACTCTGAACCAATAAAGTCATATCCATCTCAGCTAAAACTACGGAGACGGGCTCCGTTCGAGACTGAAATACTGTGTATGTTAGATATGTTGCAGAAACATATCCACCGAACACCAAATAGAGATTGGGAGATTGAAGACCATGTTAGTGGGCGAGCCATAACTGGCCATCCATACAATTAAAACGGTCACAGATGCCAGTGACCTAGGGGTACGGGCAGTACTACTAGCCCTTCAGCACTTTGAAGTATCTGTCTGACATGACAATAGACAAAACACAGTTTATACGTACCATAATCTACTTCCATTTATAGAGAAGTTGAAAATCCAGAATGCAAGATTGTTCTGTTGGAGTTTATTATTACTACAATTTAATGTTAAAATTGCACACATCACGGGAAGGATAATGTGATTGTGGATGCTTTATCATGGGTTTAAGGGCTGACTAGTTACCGATGTAGAGACTGGGAAGGGAACTTATACAATGGGGATGGATGGATGGATTTGTGCTTGTCATTTATGTCTTGCATATCTCATAATGCAATGTCTATGCACTGATGTTTCATTCCTTTAAGGGTCTGTAAGGGTCCTTCCTGCTGGTTCCCTTATTTACCCTTTCTTTACTTCTGCCATTATAATTTTTTATCCATGGATGCTTAATGGAAGTGTATCTTTATGTCAAGCAGCAGAGAAAATGAGGAATTCAAATATAGTATTTGGTGCTAGCATTCAAACAGGGGAACTCAGACTTTGTGGCACCCGCAGGATGAGGTGGGACCCGGTTCGATTGGTTGGCTGGTGGCCAATGAATTGGCCAAAAGATTCTATTCTGCCTGGTAACAGTGGTGTTTGGTCCGACTCAAGTGGAATGATTTGCAGAGACCCAAGGAGCTCAACTTGAATCCTTGACTCATCCGCTTCATTCTGCATCACAACATCTTCACCTTTGACAACAAGTTCTTCATCCAGATGCACGGAACAGCCATGGGGACCAAATTAGCACCTCAATATGCCAACATCTTCATGCACAAGTTTGAACAAGACCTCCTCACCGCACAGGACCTTCAACCGATGTTATACACCAGATACATTGATGACATTTCTTTCCTTTCGACCCACGGTGAAGAATCACTGAAACGCCTGCACGATGACATCAGTAGGTTCCATCCCACCATCAGACTCACTATGCACTACTCTCCAAAATCAGTTGCATTCTTGGACACACTCATCTCCATCAAGGACAGTCACCTCAGCACTTCACTTTACCGCAAGCCCACGGATAACCTCACGATGTACCACTTCTCCAGCTTCCACCCTAAACACATTAAAGATGCCATCCCCTATGGACAAACCCTCCGTATACACAGGATCTGCTCAGACGAGGAGGAGCGTAACAGACATCTACAGATGCTGAAACATGCCCTCATATGAATAGGACATGGCGCTCGACTCATTGATCAACAGTTCCAATGCGCCACAGCAAAAAGCCGCACTGACCTCCTCAGAAGACAAACACGGGACACAACCGACAGAGTACCCTTCGTCGTCCAGTACTTTCCCGGAGTGGAGAAACTGTGACATCTTCTTCGCAGCCTTCAAAACATCATCGATGAATATGAACATCTAGCCAAGGTGATCCCCACACCCCCACTACTTGCCTTCAAACAACCGCGCAACCTCAAACAAACCATTGTTTGCAGCAAACTACCCACCCTTCAGAACAGCAACCACGACACCACACAATCCTGCCACGACAATCTCTGCAAGACGTGCCAGATCATCGACATGGATACCACCATTACACATGAGAACACCACCCACCAGGTATGCGGTACATACTCGTGCGACTCGGCCAACGTTGTCTACCTCATACGCTGCAGGAAAGGATGTCCCGAAGTGTGGTACATTGGCGAGACCATGCAGACACTGTGACAACGAATGAACGGACATCGCACAACAATCACCAGGCAGGAATGTTCCGTTCCAGTCGGGGAACACTTCAGCAGTCAAGGGCATTCAGCCTCTGATCTCCGGGTAAGCGTTCTCCAAGTCGGCCTTCAGGACGCATGATAACGTAGAATCGCCGAGCAGAAACGTCTAGCCAAGTTCTGCACACGTGAGTGCGGCCTCAACCGGGACCTTGGATTCATGTCACATCACATTCATCCCCCACCATCTGGCCTGGGTTTGTGAAATCCTACCAACTGTCCTGGCTTGAGACAATTTACACCTCTTTAACCCAGGATTACCCCTATCTCTGGATCTGTAAAGACTTGATTACCTGCAAATGCTCGCATTCTAAGCATTGTCAGGCATCTTTGAATTTGTCTATATATATGTTTCTGGAACATACCTCTTCATTCACCTGAGGAAGGAGCAGTGCTCCGAAAGCTAGTGTTTCTAACAAACCTGTTGGACTTTAACCTGGTGTTGTAAGACTTCTTACTGAATCCTTGACTGTCAGGGGAAAGTACCTGCTCTCTCTCGTTATCTTGTATTTTCTCCAGAAAAGATGCTGTATTTCTGAAACTACAGAGAGCTGAATAAATCTACAGTGCAAACCATTACAGACTGGAATGCGGAAATCTCGACTTGAAAGCTTGGCTTGAAGGGAAATGTGTGAGAAACAATCATCTACAACAAAGACTTATCTTTTACTTTTACTTATTATTTTCACCCCCTCTTCCCCTCTGTGTTTGCTTGTAATGTGTGTGTGTGAAGAAGGTGGTGGGCAAGTTAAAGTGGGAGATTCAGAATAAGATAATAGTTAACCAGTTGTATTTGCTGCATATTTCATTATTGTTATTGTTATAAATAAAAAGTAATTGTGTTTAGATTTAGAAACCGGCTGACTGTCATTATTGGGCAGCCAAGGGTAAAAGCCTTTGGGTACTTTGTCAGAATTATCTGGTAATTCAAATGTTGTGTGACTCTAGGTAAGGGGGTGGTGGCTGGAAATAACCGTGCCCAGGGTGTCGTAACCATCTTGTACTCTAATGTTCACAATAAATGTACAGTCTGTGTACTCGTCGGCAAATTGAGGTTGGACACAACACACTCCAGAACTAAGTGACAGTTGCTACCAAAAGTGACTGCTCCCCGCCTCCCCCCCCCCCCCAAGAAGCTTAGCACACCGTGAGCCAACAGGTCTCATTGACTCCACCTTTCTCCTGAGGGTTTTGAATCTCAACGCTCAAAGTACTTGCCTTTGAATACTCTGCCAGATGACAGTTCCACTTGGATATCTCCCCCAAGGATCCAGATCCAGGGTTCTGAACACTCCTTCCAACGTTCCTCTCGCCTGGATCCTTATGCGTTTTAACACTTCACCCTCTATGAAAACTCAGGTATTCAGTTGTGCCAGGAAGGGGACTACTGCTCCAAACACCAGTCATAAGGAGTCACAGGTGTTTGGCTGTCTCCTCAGATCCTCTGGCTTCTCGCAAAGTTCCATTCTTCCACGTCAACTCTCTGCAGCTCTGTCTCTTTACTTAGGAGTCTCTTCATCTTCTCCATACTTCTAACTTATCTGAAAAGGACCTTCTTCAGATTCCTGCTTTTATTTCCCTGGACTTCCTTGATCCTTCTTCTGCCCCACTCTCTGTTTTTTGGGAGATCCTCCTTTTCTTTTTGGGAGATCTACCCTCTACAGTTCCCATTCCGATTCCTCTGGCACTAGATGGTGCTGTGTTCTGGGTCAACTGGCCCTCTCCACCACGCTGTTTCACTTTTATTTTATTTTAAATTTAATAAAACAAAACAAATAGTGACACAATGGCCCAGTGGCTAACACTGCTGCCTCACGGCATCGAGGACCTGGGTTCGATCCCGGCCCCGGGCTACTGTCCGCATGGAGTTTGCACATTCTCCGTGTTTGCGTGGGTCTTACCCCCACAACCCAAAAAGTACCAGGTGGACTGGCCATGCTATGTTGTCTCTTAATTGGAAAAAAACATATTTTTAAAAATTAAAAAAAAACTAAAACAAAAGTGAACAAACTGTACATGTGCACAGGGCTGTTTAGTCTCTTGGATGCGGGGAACTGCACAAGTTGCTCATATGCGGCTATTTCAAGGCCAGCACATGCACAGATTGCCAGAGGACATGAATAAGAACAAACTGCATTTACATCCTTTTCAGGACCAACAAATGCACAGAGACCACTGAGGCCTTCTGGGACTTGCAGTTCCCAGTCTCCAAGGCTCAGTCTCTGCTTTTCAAGGTAAGTCTGGACTATATGTGACTCCAGATGCACAGCAATATAATTCATACTTAACTACCCTCTGAAATTGCTTAACAAACCTCTCAGTTGTATGTAACCGCTCTGGAAAAGTCTGATAAGAATAAGACAAATGGGCCACTGTTGATGACAATGGCACACCCATCAAAGTGAACCCTAAAAAGTCATGGGGCATGATTTATTGGACACATCCCACCGGAATTGTGACGGCAAGCGGCAAGTAGATCCCATGAGAGGTCTCTTCCTGGTTTCCCCATGGTCATTATGCCTCGTGACATCTAACGTTGGGCGTGACCCAGACTTGCAGAGTTATGTGAGCTTAAAAGCTCATTTAACCCTGCTAACGCTGGTTCTAACTGGCTTCCAGGATCTACCAGGAGGAGACCCCAGCCAGGCACAGTTTAACACTGGTGCTCAACAAACGGGGACCAGATGGAACATCACTTGAGAGTCTCCAAGATGATCAGGGCCCCAGGTAATTGATATTTGGGCAGTGTGGGCACTCTGGCAGTTGCTACCAGGGTGCCACTGTGGCAATGCCAGAGTGCCGACGTTGCACTTCAGGTAGGCAGGCAAGGTCACTACCAGGGCGCCAGGCTGGCAGTGCCAAGGTGCCCAGGTGGCATTTTACCCACACTGGGGATTGGGTCCGGGGTTGCTCTGCCCATATGAGGTGGGCTGCAGTGACTTGAGGGCTCCCAACAGTTGAGTTGGGGCATTGGGAGGGGGGGGGGGGGGGGGTTCTGGGAGTCACATTGGGCGGTTCAGAGATCAGTATGCCATTTAGAAATGGCGCCCAATCTCTTCCTGCACTGATGAGCAGAGCCCCTCAGTGCAGCAAATGTGACTGAGTGTGGCCTCGGCCCTTCTGAGGTTCCCCCAAAAAACAGAGTTCTGTTGGATAGCGGGGTCGTTCCCACTGCCACAAGCACCAGGAACAACCCCTCTAATTCCACCCAGAATGGATTCTGTCCTTCTTTCTTTGTTAGATCGTGCCCATGGAGTCATAGAGGTCTACAGCAGAGAAAAAGCCCTTTAGCCCGTCCCGTCTGTTCTAGTGAAAAGCAACCATCAAAGTATTCAAATCCCTTTGGCCTCGACATCGCAAGTGCACATCTAAATACTTCTTAAATGTTATGAGGGTCTCTGCCCCCACCACCCTTTCAGGCAGTGAGTTTCAGATTCCCACCACCCTTTGGGTGAAAAACGCTTTTCTCAAGTCCCCTCTTAACGTCCTGCCCCTTACCTTATATCTATGCCCCCTGGTCATTGCACCATCAAGGGGAAAAGTTTATTCCTGTCTCTCTATGCCCCTCATAATTTGATATATCTCAATCAAGTCCCCCTCAGTCTCGCCTGCACCATGAAAACAATCACAGTCCTCCTCATTAACTTTTTATTTGTTCGTTCAGGGCGTGTGGATGTCGCTGGCTAGACCAGCATTTATTGCACACCCCTAACTGCCCTGGAGAAATTGATGATGAGACACCATCTTGAACTGCTGCTATCCACCTGGTGCAGGACACCTAAAGTGCTGTTCTGAAGGGAGATCCAGGATTTTGACCTAGCAGCAGTGAAGGAATGGAAATATAGTTCCAAATTATATAGCTTCCTCTGTTTGTAGATGGTGGAGAGAGTGAATGTTGAAGGGCATGGTAGCATAGTGATTAGCACAGTTGCTTCACAGCCCCAGGGTCCCAGGTTCGATTCCCGGCTGGGTCACTGTCTGTGCGGATTCTGCACGTTCTCCCCGTGTCTGTGTGGGTTTCCTCCGGGTGCTCCAAAGATGTGCGGGTTAGGTGGACTGGCCATGCTGAATTGCCCTTAGCGCCCGTACCAGCCTTCCCAAACAGGCGCCGGAATGTGGCGACTAGGGGCTTTTCACAGTAACTTCACTTGAAGCCTACTTGTGACAATAAGCGATTTTCATTCATTTCAAAATATTTTAAGTGGGGGTTACTGGGATAGGGTAGATACATGGGCTTCCGTCGGGTGGTCTTTGTAAGGGCTGGTGCAGACGCGATGGGCAGAATGGCCTCCTTCTGTACTGTAAATTCCATGATTCTATGAAGGGGGTGGATAGGGTGCGAATCAAGCTTTGTCCAGAATGGTGCTAATTGTCTTCAATGTTATGGGAGCTGCTGTCATTCAGGCAAGTGAAGATTCCATCACAATCCTGAATTGTACATTGGAGATGCTGAACAGTATTTGGGGAGTCAGGAGGTGAGTTATTCGCCACAGAATTTCCAGCCTCTGACCTGCTCTTGTAGTCACAATATTTATATGGTTATTTCAGTTCCTTTTCAGGTAAATGGTAACCTCCAGGATGCTGATAGTGTGGGATTCAGTAATGGTAATGACATTGAATGTCAAGGGGAAATGGTTGGATTCTCTCTTGTTGGATATTGGACCCTAGTGTGGTGCAAATTTTACTTGCCACATATCATCCCAAACCTGAATATTATAATAATAATAATAATCTTTATTGTCACAAGTAGGCTTACGTTAACACTGCAATGAAATTACTGCGAAAAGCGTCTAGTCGCCACATTCTGGCGCCTGTTCGGGTACATGAAGGGAGAATTCAGAATGTCCAAATTACCTCACAGCACATCTTTTGGGACTTTTGGGAGGAAATGCACGCAGACATGGGGAGAACGTGCAGACTCCGCACAGACAGTGACCCAAGCCGGGAATCGAACCTGGGACCTTGGGGCTGTGAAGCAACTGTGCTAGCCACTGTTCTACTTTATCCATGTCCTATGGTATATGGACAGAGTGCCTGAGGAGAACAAACAAAGAACAAAGAACAAAGAAAAGTACAGCACATGAACAGCCCCTTCGGCCCTCCAAGCCCGTGCCGCCCATGCTGCCCGTCTAAACTAAAATCTTGTACACTTCCTGAGTCCATATCCCTCTATTCCCATCCTATTCATGTATTTGTCAAGATGCCCCTTAAATGTCACTATCGTCCCTGCTTCCAACACCTCCTCCGGCAGCGAGTTCCAGACACCCACTACCCTCTGTGTGAAAAACTTGCCTTGTACATCTCCTCTAAACCTTGCTCCTCGCACCTTAAACCTATGCCCCCTAGTAATTGACCCCTCTACCCTGGGGAAAAGCCTCTGACTATCCACTTTGTCTATGCCCCTCATAATTTTGTAGACCTCTATCAGGTCGCCCTTCAACCTCCATCGTTCCAGTGAGAACAAACCGAGTTTATGTGATGAATATTGCTGAACACTGCACCATCAGCAAATATCCCCACTTCTGACTTTATGATCGAGGAAACAACATTGATGAAGTAACTGAAGATGCTTGGGCCTCGGACAATACCCAGACGGACTCTTACAGTGATGTCCTGGGACTGAGATGATTGACATTCAACAAGCACAACCATCTTCCTTTGTGCTACGTATGACTCCAACCAGAGAATAGATGCCTGATTCCCACTGACTCCTGTTTTGCTGAAGCTCCTTGATGCCACACTCAGTTAAATGCTTCCTTGATGTCAAGGGCAGTCACTCTCAACTCACCACTTGAGTTCCGCTCTTTTGTCCAAGTTTGGGCCAAGGCTGTAATAAGGCTAGGAGCGGAGTGGCCCTGGTGGAACTCAAACTGAGTGTCAGTGAGCAGGTTATTGCTGAGTAAGTGCCGCTTGACAGCACTTTTGCTGACTCCTTCTGTGACTTTACTAATGTTCTCCATATTGAAATTTAAAACAGAAATCAACATATTTAAACAATTTTTCACTTCCTCCATTGTGCTGCTTGGCCACATCAATCGCATGAATTGCTGCTCCTGTCCCATTTCAAGATGATGACTGATGGAGATAAATGGCATGGATGATAATTCAAAAGATGGAACTGTTTCCTGAATCAGGGAAACAGATCAAGACTTGGGACAGAGACAACAGTCGCTTATTGTCAAGGATCCATCAATGAAAAGTACTGCATGTGTCAGACTATGATTGCAGAAATAATTTTGAAAGAGGTTTCACATAAAGGTGGTTTGTGTGTCAACCAAGCTGGAAATTGATGGCATGCAGTGTATCCATGAAATTGCAAAACACTAAGACTGGGAATGATCCCAATATCAGCAAAGGCCGATGTTGGGCTGGAATAGTGGCGTAGAAATTGTCAACGGCAATGGCGGCTTTTCCCGCCATATTTTATTTTTATTCGTTCATGGGACGTGTGCGTCACAGGCTGTGCCAGCATTTATTGCCCATCCCTAATTGCCCTTGAGGGAGCAGTTAAGAATCAACCAAATTGCTGTGGGTCTGGAGTCACATGTAGGCCAGACCAGGTAAGGATGACAGATTTTGATGAAGGGACTGGGGGCATTCTAGCAAAGTTTGCCGATGATACGAAGTTAGGTGGTCAGGCAGGTAGTGCTGAGGAAGTGGGGAGGCTGCAGAAGGATCTAGACAGTTTGGGAGAGTGGTGCAGGAAATGGCTGATGCAATTCAACGTGAGAAAATGTGAGGTCTTGTACTTTGGAAAAAAGAATCCAAGCATAGACTACTTTCTAAACGGTGAGAAAATCCATAATGCCAAAGTACAAAGGGATCTGGGAGTGCTAGTCGAGGATTCCCTAAAGGTAAACATGCAGGTTGAATCTGTGATTAAGAAAGCGAATGCAATGTTGTCATTTATCTCAAGAGGGTTGGAATATAAAAGCAGCGATGTGCTACTGAGCCTTTATAAGGCTCTGGTTAGGCCCCATTTGGAGTACTGTGTCCAGTTTTGGGCCCCACATTTCAGGAAGGACATACTGGCACTGGAGCGTGTCCAGCGGAGATTCACACGGATGATCCCTGGAATGGCGGGTCTAACATATGATGAACGGCTGAGGATCCTGGGATTGTATTCATTGGAGTTTAGAAGGTTAAGGGGAGATCTAATAGAAACTTACAAGATAATACATGGCTTAGAAAGGGTGGACGCAATGAAACTGTTTCCGTTAGCGAGGAGACAAGGACCCGTGGGCACAGCCTTAGAATTAGAGGGGGTGAATTCAGAACAGAAATGCGGAGACATTTCTTCAGCCAGAGAGTGGTGGGCCTGTGGAATTCATTGCCGCAGAGTGCAGTGGAGGCCGGGACGCTAAATGGCTTCAAGGCAGAGATAGATAAATTCTTGATGTCGCGAGGAATTAAAGGCTACGGGGAGAATGCTGGTGGAGTTGAAATGCCCATCAGCCATGATTGAATGGCGGAGTGGACTCGATGGGCCGAATGGCCTTACTTCCACTCCTATGTCTTATGGTCTTATGGTCTTATTTCCTTCCCTAAAGGACATTAGTGAACCAGATGGGTTTTTATGATAATTGACAATGGTGGCATTGTCAGTTTTAGACTTTTAATTCCAGATTTTTATTGAATTCAAATTTCACCATCTGCAGTGGCAGAATTCTAACCTGGGTCCCCAAAGCATTATCCGGGGTTTCTGGTTTACTAATTCAGTGACAATACCACTACGTCACAGTCTCCCTAAATAATGTGGCAATTAGACAAAAAAATATTTGTGCATGGGTTCCTCACTGTATCGCTGGCGGGCGGCCTTGGATTCGCCCACTACACCATCACCTCAATGCTGTAATAATCGGGGAACCACATTTAGAGTCCCACCCAATGCACAGCAGCCACACTTTTCAAGTGATGACTGCAAAGAAATCTTCCCCAAAGTTCCCCGAGACCTTTGAATAGAAACAGCTCCATGATATAGAGGCCATCTTTTATGTGCTATACCCACACTCATGAAGAAAACCAGCCCAGCAAGATGAACCCAGCATGGGGGCTGGTAGCAACAGTGCTAATGCCCTGCAGAAAAATACAGCCATTCAGTGCAGGATCACGATGAATAATCTCCTCTATTCTTCCAGGTAGGTCACAATTCTCATCACTTACATCTCACACACGCATAATCCTATCACACATCCAAAGGGATCTCACTCAATGCCAGCTCAAGGGACACCAGCCCTAACTCTCCCACACACATCTTCAGCTCTCCTGCAGGCCATGTCCTCATCACCTCATTGGTCTCACTCACCATCCACAAATGCCAGGCATCCTTATCATCTGCCCTGGCATGCTTCTAATTTACACTCTCTCCATCTGCCTTCATACAGAGAAAACTTGGCACACAGCAAGGGGGAGAGATCCCAGACTGGCAGAGGGATTCTAAAGCTGAAGGTCCTCATGGGCTTTGAAGGCAGACCATCCAACTGGCCGGGGAGAACGTTGACCGATCCTGTGCTGATGGTGAGGTCGGTAGTGATAATCCAAGTGAGGATCCAGCATTGCATCATCCATCAGACAACAAAGCTGTGAGTCATGCCTCCTGTTTCTAAAGGCCCCTGTCATACACTAATGACCTCTCCTTTCTTTCACTGGCACACCTGCGAACCAGACAGGTCCTCAACTCCAGCCCCGATAGCAACACTGAAGAGGAATTTGCGGGCTTAAATAGAAGAACCCTCACATTCAGAGAAAATGTGTCACTCCTTCATCTCCTCCTTAGGCAGTTCCTCCCTTTGTTGCAGCATCGGATTGTATAGGCACAGCAGGTGACCACAATGCATGACATGCTCTGTGGATTGCATTGAAGGCTCCACCAGACCGGTCCAGACACCAAAATCTCACCTTCAGCATTCCTATGGTCGGCTCCACCAAAGTGCGAGTTGCAGTATGAGCCTCATTCTATCGTGCCTCAGCTACATTCTGTGGCCTCCGCTCAGGCATCATCAGCAAACTCCTCAGTGGGTAGCCCTTGTCCCCGAGGAGCCAACCCAGCAGCCTCAATGGACCCTGAAACATGTTGGGGATCTGAGAGTGGCTTAGAATGTAGGAGTTGCACACACTCATAGTTCGCATAGTTCACTCCCTGATGTCCTAGATATCTGAGTGCCACATGAGTGCAGACGATGGCACCATGAAACTGTAGAAAACCAGAGAATTGCACAAAGCCCAACACTTTTGCACCCTGGTTTGCCTGATGATGGTTGAAATGGACAAAGTTGACTTCCGGTAGCGGCGATGACATAGGAAGCCGCACATTTGGGAGCTCCTGTTTCAAACGGCTTTTTCGGTTCTTTTTAGAGCCCAAAACGGAATTTTTTCGACGTCTCCCGGTGGGAGAATGTGTGCTGATCGACTTTCTCCGCATTTCATGACTCGAACTCGGAGTGGAAAGGGGGAAAAACGGCAGCAGCTCCCCAGAAAAAAACGGGGGAAGGAATCCAAGATGGCGGCCGGCGGAGCACCAGAGGAGTGGAAGCAGTGGGCTCAGGAGCAGCAAGCTGCTCTCCTGCGCTGTTTTGCAGATTTCAAGGCTGAGGTACTGAGCTCTCTGCAGGAAACAAACAAAAGGCTCTCGGAGATTCAGACGACCCAGGGTGCTGCCCTCAAGGCGTTGCAGACGCAGGCCACTGAACGAGAGGAGGAGGCCGTGGTCCTCGTGAGTAAGGTGGAGGGGCACGAGGCACTCCACAAGAAGTTGCAGGACCGCTTCGAGGAGCTTGATCACCGCATGAGGCGGAAAAATCTGAGGATCTTGGGCATTGCGGAGGGGCTGGAGGGGTCGGATCTGACAACCTATGTGGCTACGATGCTGAACTCGCTAATGGGGGCCGGATCTTTCCATCTGCCCCGGAGCTGGAGGGAGCCCACAGGGTACTGGCCAGGAGGCCTAAGGAGAATGAACCCGCGCGTGCGGTGCTGGTGAGGTTCCACCGGTTCAGTGATCGGGAGTGTGTGCTGCGCTGGGCCAAGAAGGTGAAGAGCAGCAACTGGGAGAATGGGGTAGTACGGATCTATCAGGATTGGAGTGCGGAGGTGGCTAAGCAGCGGTCCGGGTTTAATCAGACAAAAGAGGTGCTCTACAAGAAGAAGATAAAGTTCGGAATGTTGCAGCCTGCGCGCTTGTGGGTAACTTATTTGGACCGGCATTATTATTTTGATTCCCCGGAGGAGGCGTGGGCCTTCGTGCGGACGGAGAAACTGGACTCGAACTAGGGGTTGGGGGTTGCGGGGTCGGTTGTAATACTTTATTGCTGGTTTCTGCTGTTGCTGTGTTCTCTTTTTCTGTACTTTTGTAATTTTGATATGGTTATTTATTGGGATGTTGTTCTGTTTTTTGTTGTGGGGCATTGTTTGAGTTTTGTACCTTGTGGGGAGGGTTTGTTGTATTCTATATCGGGTTGGGGGTATGGAGTGGGGCTGGTATTTGGGAGCTGCGTCAGAAGGGTGTGATGGGGCAGTGCGAAAGCGCGGGCTTTCCTCTGGTTTCCCACGTTGCGGGGCTGGGGGGTGGAGACGATGACGGGGGGGCCTTAACTGGTTCCTCCCCGCGCTGGAGCAGTGCCTGGAGGAGGGATAGGATGGGGGATGATCCCACTTTGGGAGGGGTCGGGTTTTTGGTGGGAGTTTCCGGGGTCAGCAGAAGTTAGCTGACCCACGGAAGTACAATGGAGGACGGTTCGCGGCTAGGAGGGTTCCTAGCCTGGGGGGGAGGGAGGGGGGAAAGGGGAATACCGGGTTGCTGCTGGCAGGGTCAGGAAGGAGCTGGTGGGGCCGGGGGGGACAGAGGTGAGGTGTTGTCGCTGTGGGGACTGGGTCGGGCGGGGGGTGCTGGCCTGGGGCGGGCAGTCAACGGGCTATGGCTAGTCGACGGGGGAGGGGGGTGGGACGCCCTCTGATCCGGTTGGTCACCTGGAGTGCGAGAGGATTGAATGGGCCGGTGAAGCGGTCAAGGGTACTTGCTCATCTGAGGGGGCTAAAGGCAGATGTGGCAATGCTTCAGGAGACCCACCTGAAGGTGGCGGACCAGGTCCATCTGAGGAAGGGATGGGTGGGACAGGTTTTTCACTCTGGGTTGGATGTGAAGAACCGGGGAGTGGCGATTCTGGTGGGGAAAAATGTGTCGTTTGAGGCATCTGAGGTGGTGGTGGATAAGGGGGGTAAGTATGTTATGGTTAGGGGCAGGCTACAAGGAGAGAAGGTGGTACTTGCTAGTGTGTATGCCCCAAATTGGGACGATGCGGGCTTTATGAGGCGTATGCTGGGACAGGTCCCGGATCTAGAGGCGGGAGGTCTGATTATGGGGGGGGGACTTCAATACGGTGTTGGATCCTTCACTGGATCGGTCCAGCTCTAGGACGGGTAGGAGGCCGGCGGCGGCCAAGGTACTGAGAGGGTTTATGGACCAGATGGAAGGGGTAGATCCATGGAGGTTTGTGAGGACGAGGGCACGGGAGTACTCTTTCTTCTCCCACGTACACAGGGTCTATTCTCGGATAGACTTCTTCGTGGTGAGTAGGGGACTGATTCCGAGAGTGGAGGAGGCCGAATATTCGGCTATTGCAATCTCCGACCATGCTCCGCATTGGATGGAGTTGGAGATGGGGGAGGTGCGGGACCAGCGCCCGTTGTGGCGGTTGGATGTGGGGTTGTTGGCGGAGGAGGGGGTGTGTAGGAGGGTCCGGGCGAGTATTGAGGGGTACCTCGAGGTGAATGAAACGGGGGAGGTCCAGGCGGGGATGGTCTGGGAAGCCCTGAAGGCAGTGATTCGTGGGGAGCTGATATCCATCCGGGCACACAGGGAGTGGAGCGAGAGGAGTGAGAGGGATAGACTGGTGGGAAAGATGCTGGAGGTAGACAGGAGGTACGCAGAGGCACCAGAGGAGGGACTGTTGGGGGAGAGGTGGAGCCTACAGGCTAAATTTGACTTGCTGACCACTAGAAAGGCGGAGGAACAGTGGAGGAAGGCACAAGGGGCAGTGTACGAACATGGTGAAAAGGCGAGTAGGATGCTGGCTCAACAGCTCCGCAAGCGGGATGCGTCTAAGGAAATTGCTGGAGTGAGAGACAAGAGTGGGAATGTGGTGCGGAAGGGGGTAGAGGTGAATGAGGTTTTCAAGGACTTTTATGGGGAACTGTACCGGTCGGAGCCAACGGTGGAGAGGAGGGGAATGGAGAGTTTTCTCAACGAGCTTTCTTTCCCGAAGGTGCAGGAGGAGCAGGTGGAGGGGTTGGGGGCGCCGATTGAGCTGGAGGAGCTAGTTAAGGGAATCGGGCAGATGCAGTCAGGGAAGGCGCCGGGGCCGGATGGGTTCCCGGTGGAATTTTATATAAAGTTTGTGGACCTAGTGGGCCCCTTGCTGGTGCGGACACTTAATGAAGCGTGGGAAGGAGGGACTTTGCCCCCCGACGATGTTGCGGGTGCTGATTTCGTTAATCTTAAAGAGGGACAAGGACCCCCAGCAGTGTGGTTCATACAGGCCCATATCTCTCCTCAACGTGGATGCCAAGGTGCTGGCAAAGATCCTGGCCACCAGGATAGAGGACTGTGTGCCAGGGGTTGTACACAAGGACCAGACAGGGTTTGTGAAGGGAAGGCAGCTGAACACGAATGTGCGGAGATTGTTGAATGTCATCATGATGCCGGCGATTGAGGGGGAGGGGGAGGCAGAGATAGTGGTGGCGCTGGATGCGGAGAAGGCCTTCGATAGAGTGGAGTGGGGGTACTTATGGGAGGTGTTGGGGAGGTTTGGATTTGGTGAAGGGTTTATTAGATGGGTGAGGCTGCTATATGAGGCCCCGATGGCGTGTGTGGCCACGAATGGGAGGAGGTCGGAGTACTTCCGGCTTCACAGAGGGACCAGGCAGGGTTGCCCCCTGTCCCCCTTGTTGTTTGCACTGGCAATTGAGCCGTTGGCGATGGCGTTGAGGGATTCAGGGAGGTGGAGAGGTTTGGTGCGAGGTGGGGAGGAATATAGGGTGTCGTTGTATGCCGATGACCTGTTACTGTATGTGGCGGACCCTGTGGGAGGGATACCGGGGGTGATGGAGCTGCTAGCTGAGTTTGGGACCTTTTCAGGCTATAAACTAAATTTAGGCAAGAGTGAGGTGTTTGTGGTGCACCCTGGAGACCAGGAGGAAGGAATTGGTAGGCTCCCGCTTAGGAGGGCAGGGGAGAGTTTTAGGTACCTGGGGGTGCAGGTGGCCAGGGACTGGGGGACTCTTCACAAGCATAATTTCACCAGGCTTGTGGATCAGATGGAGGAGGAGTTCAAGAGGTGGGACATGCTGCCATTGTCGTTGGCGGGGAGGGTGCAGTCCGTCAAAATGACTGTGCTTCCGAGGTTCTTGTTCCTCTTTCAGTGCCTGTCCATCTTCATCCCCAGGGCCTTCTTTAGGAGAGTGACTAGCAGTATTTTGAGCTTTGTGTGGGCACATGGGACTCCGAGAGTGAAGAGGGTTTTCCTGGAGCGAGGGAGGGATAGAGGCGGGCTGGCGCTGCCCAACCTTTTGGGGTACTATTGGGCGGCCAATGTGCCAATGGTGCGTAAATGGGTGATGGGGGGGGGGGCGTGGAAAAGAGTGGAGATGGCGTCATGTAGAGGTACGAGCCTGGGTGCCTTGGCAACGGCGCCGTTGCCGCTCTCTCCTAAGAGGTATACCACGAGCCCGGTGGTGGCGGTGACCCTAAGAATCTGGGGACAGCGGAGACGGCATAGGGGGGAAACAGGGGGCTCGATGGAGGCTCCATTGGGTGGAAATCATCGGTTAATCCCGGGGAACAATGATGGGGGATTTAGGGGGTGGCGAAGGGTGGGCATCAGTAAATTGAGGGACCTGTTTATTGGCGGGAGGTTTGCAGGCCTGGGGGAACTGGAAGATAAATTTGGGCTCCCCCAAGGAAACATGTTCAGATACTTGCAGGTAAAGGCGTTTGCTAGGCGACAGGTAGAGAAGTTCCCTTTGCTGCCCTCGCGGGGGGCGATGGACAGAGTGCTTTCGGGGGTGTGGGTTGGAGAGGGGAAGGTGTCTGACATTTATAAGGTAATGCAGGAGGTGGAGGAGTCGTCAGTGGAGGAGCTGAAGGCTAAATGGGAGGGGGAACTTGGGGAGCAGATAGAGGACGGGACTTGGGCGGATGCCTTGGAGAGAGTCAACTCTTCCTCTTCATGTGCAAGGCTTAGTCTCATCCAATTTAAGGTGCTGCACCGGGCCCACATGTCCGGGACTAGGATGAGTAGGTTCTTTGGGGGTGAGGACAAGTGCACCAGGTGTTCGGGGAGTCCGGCGAATCATGCCCATATGTTCTGGGCATGCCCGGCACTGGAAGAATTCTGGAAGGGGGTGGTGGGGACGGTGTCGAGGGTGGCTGGATCCAGGGTCAAACCAGGGTGGGGTCTCGCGATTTTTGGAGTTGCGGTGGAGCCGGGAGTGCAGGAGGCGAAAGAGGCCGGTGTCCTGGCCTTTGCGTCCCTAGTAGCCCGGCGGAGGATCTTGATGCAGTGGAAGGATGCGAGGCCCCCAAGTGTGGAGACCTGGATCAGTGACATGGCGGGATTTATAAAATTGGAGAGGGTCAAATGTGCCCTGAGAGGATCAATACAAGGGTTCTATAAACGGTGGCAGCTTTTTCTGGACTTCCTGGCTCAAAGATAGGAATCTTGGTCAATAGCAGCAGCAAAAAAAGAAATGGACAAAGTTGTATGCTCTCACGAATATTGTGTCCATCAGATGTCATCTGTGAAACTCTGGAAGGAGCCACTGGCAGAAAAACTGAACACTGCAGTCACTTTCAGCGACACTGGCAGTTGATGTCCACCAAATCTCATGGCACTAAATCCTGTAGAAGGAGGCAGATGTGACCAACCAGTTCCTTGAACATCCATAGTCTTCGGTCACACAGGTTCTCTGACATCTACAGGTATGTCAAGCATTGTCAGTCGACTTTGAGACGAGCGAGGTACCTCCAAGTGATTGCTCTTTGGGATTCATCCTCTGCATGTGGGACAGGCCATTCACCCCTTTCTCTTCAGGGTCCTGCTCCTGCCTTTGCCAAGCCTGGTGCATCCATTGAAGTCTTCTTCTTTTACCTCTTCTGCCCATAAGGAAGAGGAATGACGGGCAGATCATCAAGCTCCATGTTCCCTTTATTCTCCTCACTATTATATCAAAGAAAGACTTAACAGTTACCATTTGTCTCCTAACAACCACTTGCTGTCTCTCAAAGTCCAGTGACTCATATCCTGGTCATAACATTGATGCCTTGTCGTTCTCTTGCAATCTGCTTTGGCAAGACCCCACCGCACCCTTGCACCCCACTGCATGCCCACATAGCCATAGCTTTGACTATTTTACTGCAACATGAACTCTCATCTCAGGGGTAGGCATCGTCCAAAGCTTAACCGCAAGACCTTGTGCTCAACCTGATTTATGGGCTTCCCTTCTCAATATTTACCTCAGCACGCAACCGAGGATTAGGAGCACTTTCCTCTGACAGTGCACCATTACCAACTTTCTAAGGGGGACATAGTTGCTTTACCAGTTGGGCAATGGTACAGCCACACCATGGCAGTAATGGATTTTGGAAGTCTTTGCACCAAGTGTTAAATGTTGAGCTGCAATCAGTTGTATTCACACATACATATGGTGTTTGAGTGGGCATAATTGTGTGACTGGTTTGACGCCAGGCATATCAATTGGGTTTCAGCTGAACCATCTGAACTGCAATGGGATGCTGGTGAATTACATGTTTTTCAATTAGCCTTGCCCTTGTCAACATCTTGCCTCAAAAAAACCCGCTCGTCAAGATTGAGTAGAACCATTAATCCAGTTCCCTTCACTCTGTGAGGCCCTTCTGAGAGATCTGTGGCCTGATTGCAGATGGTAACCTGAAGAATAGTGCCTTTAACACTTGACAGCTACCTCCACCAATCTTCCTAACTAGACTGCCGGTCTCCTTCAGTCAATCCTTTGGTCTCCTGCAGCCAAACACTCAATCTCCTGCAGCCAAGCTCCTGGCCTCCTGTAGTCAAATCCCCACTCTACTTCCATCAACACCCCCCTCTCCTTCCATCAACCCTCCTCTCCTTCTGTCAACCCCATGCTCTGCTTCAGTCAAATCCTTGTCTCCTTCAGTCAAATCCTTGTCTCCTTCAGTCAAATCCTGCTCTCCTTCAGTCAAATTCCCGGTCTCCTTCAGGCAAACCTCCAGTCACCTTCAGTCAAACCCCTGGTCTCCTGCTGTCAAACGCCTTGTCTTCTGCATCCAAACCCCTGGTACCCTGGAGTCAAACCCCACGTCTCTTGCAGTCAAACCCCCAGTCTCCCTCGACTAGGCCCCGGTTGCTTGGAGTCAAGTCTGTGTACACTGAATCAACCCCCCAGGGATCCCCCGAGTAAGATCCCCGTACCCTCGAGTCAACGTAAGAACATAAGAACATAAGAATTAGGTGCAGGAGTAGGCCATCTGGCGCTCTGGCCTGCTCCGATGTTCAATGAGACCATGGCTGATCTTTTGTGGACTCAGCTCCACTTTCCGGCCTGAAAACCATAACCTTTAATCCCTTTATTCTTCAAAAAACTATCTATCTTTATCTTAAAAACATTAATGAATGAGCCTCATCTGCTTCACTGGGCAGGGAATTCCATCGATTCACAACTCTTTGGGTGAAGAAGTTCCTCCTAAGCTCAGCCCTAAATCTATTTACCCTCATTTTTGAGTTTATGGCCCCTAGTTCTGCTTTCACCTGCCTGTGGAAACAACCTGCCCGCATTTATCCTATCTATTCCCTTCATAATTTTGTATGTTTCTATAAGATCCCCCCGCATCCTTCTAAATGACTGGTGTTCATTGAGTAAGGCCCAATTCCCCTGCGTTATGCATGTTGTTCCCCAAGTCAAGACTGGTGTCCCCGGGTAAGACCTTGGTACCCCTGCATTAAGATGGTGCCCCACCTGGGGCTCTGTCTGGATCTTTAAAATTGTTACTCTGAAGTTAGAATTTCTTTTTTTCCCTTTAACTCTTTTAGAGTAACTGTGATGGTAGAACTTACAGACCCATGCTGCCTTAGCGATGTTGAATGGTTCCCATCTCAGTGCAATTGTCCTGGAGATGTTAATGCTTCCCTGGAAATTTCCAAGAGAGATTCCCCAGTGCATCATTGGGGTATCCTGCAAATGCAATGCTGGGGAGCCAGGAAATTATGTTCTTTGCTCCATCTCACATTTCTGAACTTAAATATTTTATAGTAAGAAGTCTTACAACACCAGGTTAAAGTCCAACAGGTTTGTTTCAAATAATAGCTTTCAGAGCACTGCTCCTTCCTCAGGTGAAGGAGCAGTGCTCCAAAAGCTAGTGTTTGAAACAAACCTGTTGGACTTTAACCTGGTGTTGTAAGACTTCTTACTGTACTCACCCCATTCCAACGCCGGCATCTCCACATCATAAATATATTATGTAAAAATAGGTGTGAATAGTCAATAGAGTTCAACCTTATTTCTAGTCAATAAAAATTTGACTTTTTAATTCAATGAAATGCATATGCAAACAAAAATAAGAAGGACAATATTGAATTCACTTGTTAAACAGCTTGAATTACAAAAGTAAGAAAATATTTAATATCTTATAAAATTTATGTTATTTGTTCTGAAGATCACACTACTCCCATCTCCGCCCTATCCTCTCAGAGGAGGGTGTGTATTTTTTTTTGTACCATCAGAATGGTACAAAAGATTTGAACCATTATATATCAGATGCACTGTTCTTATGATCCCATGAGGTTATATGGATTTATTAAATAAGGGTGGGTTTTAATTGGCGCTGATTTTTATGCAAGTGGGTGGCAGGAGAGATAGGGACTGTTGAAATCTACCATGCGGTTTAAGTGTAGTCTCGTATACACTTTGAACTCAGTAGAAATTAAGCTACACGTCTCGGATGTGAAATGAAATATTTTATTGTATCTATTGATTATAATTGAGAGTTTGAGATCTTCTTGTGGTTACAAATCAAATGTTCTCAATAAAGCCACTGCCAGCAGAAGACTTTAAGAGATATAATTGACTTAGTAGTTTCCAACAGATTTAACTTTCAAAATACAGTAATGGTTTCTTGCTCAAAGCAAAAACAGCTTGCGCAGACTTTAAGAGTTAGAATGGAAATATGAAAATACGAAATAAGGATAGCGAGTAGTTAGGTAAAAGGTATAGAGTGATCCTGGATGGAAAATGGCTGCCCAGACCTCTATGTTTAAGGAAAATGTTATCAGTCTGACTCCATCTGTCCCTACCCCTGCAATGTGCTGATTGGCTTGGATGAGTCTCAAATGCATTTGGTTGGGTGGTTAGTTGTCAATCATCTAAAAATGCAACATAGCTGTGGATATGTTGCATTTTTAGATGTTTGTTGTTTATTGGAATGTGATCTACACTTTTAGTCAGCTCTGGTTTCTACTGGTTTTTCTGCTGACTGCGATACTATTCATATTTTGAACAATGGAGGATTCATGTTGTAATGGTGCATATTTTGACCTTGATCAGATTGTAGTACTGTTTAATACTTTTAATGAAACTAATTTGAACTTCTGCAATTCTGTTCATTAGAACAATGGACAGTTTATAATGTAAATCTAACTTTTCAGTAGAAATGTTGCATTTGTTTCTAGCTAGCCTGTGGATGTTTCAAATTCTGTGCGTTTGTTACTGCAAGCTGTGTGTCTTTGTAATCTAAGGTTATGCTTGAAGTCTTACGATGAAATCCATTTTAAAGTGGATTTCAAACTGGGCTTTAGTATTTACATCAAAATGGCTAAGTCAATGACCCTTTTACCTATCAGAAATAGCTAGTTCCCTTCAGGTACCATTCCAATATCATCAAAGTTAGGCTGAGATGACTTTAACTCCGATATCTTATTAGCATTTGAATGGTGAGTTGCCCAATCAAATCATTGACAGGCATCCCATTCACTTTAAGTGTGGGATTTACTGCAGTCTTCCTGATGGGCATTTGAAATTAAGTGCACCAGTTAAAACGAGACCCAAGGTTCTTAAATAAACTATTTATTTGGGTGCTCCAAAGTGCCTGACCAGAATAAAGTACTTTTCAAGTATAGTCACTGGTGTAATGTTTAACAGAAGCCAATTTTCGCCCATATGTCCTGTTTTCATTTGAAAGGCAGATCTTGCAGTCGGCTAGGGACGCTGTGGCAGACGGAATGAACTGTTTGAGCATCACACCCAGGAAATACTTCAATGTCCTAACCTGAGCAGTAAGGGTGCGGTCCTGTCTTCCTATATATACTACACGTGACTACAGTGCTTTACCTTCTCCCTGCATTCTAAACAAATCCCTCTCCTGCACCACATCCTTGTCCACCAAGCGTAAGGGGACAATGTGCCAACTCCTCTTTTCATTCCAAACACATATTCACCTGTTGCCTGCAGCTTTTGCTTCAATAGCATTCTGTTCTCATCTGATATCAAATGCCAAACAATGGTTCTCAATGGTGCTTTCTGAGTTCATGGTCCAACCATTTTCTTCCATTGAACACATCGACACCCTCCTTGCAAACTATTACTTCTCCCTTTCAGCATTCAAAACATAAGAAAAAGCACCACATTTACACATTCTTTTCAACAACCACTCGCTGACTCACTTCCTCTCATTTTGCAAAAGAAAGTGGCATGGGCAAAGGAGAGGAGCAAAACTAAGACAAAGACCAGCTACCATTCAGGCCTTCAGTTAGATAGAACAGGAAGTCCTGGAGCTGGTAGACCTCTCCGGAAAAGGAAACATAGAGTTGGAACATCTGAGGGTGACTCTTCCGTTGATATTGATCAATTTGCACGTCAAGCAGACAACACGATATAACACTGCAAAGTGATGCTGAAAAATATTGTTATCTGTTGCTATCTATTCTGTCAGTGCTAGCTATTTTTTCCTTCACCTTTCTCTGGGGCTTTTTGACTACATGGACGCTTGTTGAGGAGGATTCAGATGAATACATCCTCCAAATGAAGCACTATCACATGCTCCACCCCTCCGATGCAACATCACGGAGAATGGCACCCCGGCTGGGTCAGACAGCAAGTTGATGGGATCCCTGGTAAAGCAAAAAATGAAAAGGAAGAATTTGCATTGGTACATCACCTTTGATGACCTCATGATATCACAAAATGCAGTACAGAATGCAAAGTACTTTTAAAAAGTAGTCACTCTTGTAATTTAGGAAATGTGGCAGACAGTTAGTGTTCAGCAAGTTCCACAACAATGAGCTAATGACCTGCATTCAGCTATTGATGATTAAGTGTCAGCTAGAACTAGGAGAAAGCTGCCCAGCTCTCCTTCAAATAGCTCCGTGGGACCTTTCACATCAACCCGAAAGGGCAGATGGGGGTCTCAGTTTAACATTTCTGAAAGGTGGCAAGTACTGCACTGGAGTAACAGCTTCGATAATGTGTTGAAGTCTTTGGAGTGGAACTTGAACTCATGACATCTGACTCAAGAGGTGAGAGTACTACCCATTGAGTCACAGCTGACACCTGCCATACGCTCAGCATGAGTGAGGACAAGTAGCGAGCAATGGAAAGGACAGCTGAGGAGTGTTTGCCAGAAAACAAGCTTGGCTGCAAGCTCTGCTAAAGAAAACAGATATCCTGAATTCAGGGTTCGAGCCTCCAAATCAACATTCCTTGTAATTATATGACATGTGGAAAAACACAATAAGAGTTTGCTGATTCACAAATCCATGCTAATTCTCTTCGAACAGATCATATTTATTCATAGATAGAATTTACAGTGCAGAAGGAGGCCATTCAGCCCATCGAGTCTGCACCGGCTCTTGGAAAGAGCACCCTACCCCCTACCCAAGGTCAACACCTCCACCCTATCCCCATAACTCAGTAACCCCACCCAACACTAAGGGCAATTTGGACACTGAGGGCAATTTATAATGGCCAATCCACCTAACCCGCACATCTTTGGACTGTGGGAGGAAACCGGAGCACCCGGAGGAAACCCACGCACACACGGGGAGGATGTGCAGACTCCGCACAGACAGTGACCCAAGCCGGAATCAAACCTGGGACCCTGGAGCTGTGAAGCGATTGTGCTATCCACAATTCTACCGTGCTGCCCAAACATATTTCTGGCATTTATAGCTTTTACATCTGTAAGATAAAATTTTCTTTTAGTTAGGATTTGAAGACAGCATAAATTCACTATAATTTTGACCAGCTAAATCATTTGCACCCAATATTAATGAACCAATAGCCAACCAACATATTGTAAAAGTCCAATCAAAATCTCTCATGCATACTAAATGTAGCGGAGATTTACATATGGAAACTCAAGTGTAAAACTGCAGTTGAGATCTCATTCAGAGTAAATATTGATCTGCACATTAAAATTAATACCTGTGATAGTTTAATGATAATATCAATTGTGGCCCTGCATTTTCCTGTCATTTATTACTGGGCTCTGAAAACTTTTCAACTTGTTGAAGTTGAAGCTATGGTTATTGAATCGGTCCCTTTAAGATTGTTACAAAGTATGAGAGTCATTTAGAGAGTCTATCCTGATTCCTGTGCTGGTCATTTCATGTGCATTGTGCTCAGAATGCTGAGTTCAAATATGCCATGCAGTGTCAGAGCTTTGTATAGATAGTAGACTACATAGTATTCAATAGAATGTACAGAAAAGAAACAAGACAATTGGCCCAAATAGTCCATTTTCCACACTAGCCTCCTTCCAGCCATCTTCACGTAACCTAATCAAAAGAACCTTTTATTCCTTGCTCCCTCATGTTTATCTATTTTCTGCTCAAATGCATCTATGCTATTTGCCTCAACTCCCTTTGTGGTAGTGAGTTCCATATTCAAATAACAATCTGGTTCAAGAAGTATCTCTTAAATTTCCTCTTAAATTCATTCGCGACTGCCGGGCGGCACAGTGGCACAGTGGTTAGCACTACTGCCTCACAGCACCAGGGACCCGGGTTCAATTTCGGCCTTGGGTGACTGTGTGGACTTTGCATGTTTTCCCCGGGTCTGTGTGGGTTTCCTCCGGGTGCTCCGGTTTCCTCCCGCAGTCCAAAGATGTACAGGTTACTTGGATCGTCTATGCTAAATTGTCCCTTAGTGTCCAAAACATCAGATATGGTTACTGAGTTACAGGGATATGATGGGGGCGTGGGCCTAGATAGGGTGCTCTTTCAGAGGGATGGTGCAGAATTAATGGGCCAAATGACCTCCATCTGCACTGCAGGGACTCTACGATTCTATGACTATCTTATATCTGTGGTCCTTAACTTTGGTTTCTCAATAGGGACAGTTTTATAGGGAAGCCAATCATACCTCCTGTGGAGTGAGAGGAGTCATGTCATTTACTGCATAGAAGAAAGCCACTTGGCCCATCAAGCTCATACCGGTTCTCCGCAGAGCAATCCAGTTCAATTCTCCTTGCCCTGCAGGTTTACTTCCTTCCAATACCTATTCAATTTTCTTTTGAAATGATCAATTGTTTTCACTTCCACCACCATCCTGGGCAGGGAGTTCCAGGTCACTAACATTCTCTGAACAAATCGGTTCTTCCTCACAGTCCCCTGACATCTCTTGCCCCAAACTTTATATCAGTGTCCACTAGTCCTTATACTTTCAGTTAATGGAAACAGGTTTTCCTCATCTATCTTTCCAAACCTGTCATACTCTTGTGAACTACAATCAAATCTCCCCTCCAACTCCTTTGCTCCAAGGAAAGCAACCCCAACTTTTCTAATAAAACTGAAACTAAAATCTGCCCTCCCTGGAGATCCCTGGTAAAGTTTTTCTGTATCCTATCAAGAACCTTTCTCTCCTCCCGAAGATGTTGTGACCAGAACTGGTCACAATTTTCCAGTTGGAGGCTAACCAGAGATTTATAACTCCCCTGCTATTGTACTCAATGCCTCTATTTAGGAAACCCAGATCTCATATACTTTGCCAACTACTTCCTCAATATATCCTGCCACCTTCAAAGATTGCTACACATGAACCACCAAGTTCCTTTGCTTCTGCACAATTTGCCCTCCCTATCCCTGCTGTCAAAATGTATCAGCTTATACTTTGTTATATTAAATTCCACATGCCCTATTCCACTAACTTACCTATGTCATATTGCAGGAAATTCATATCTTCCCCACTTCTCCTTGGTATCATTGGCAAATTTTGAAATTCTACGCTGTAAGCATTCATGCCTTTTCTGGCTAATGTATTTTAACTCATTTACGTCGATGTTTACAGGGGCCACTAAAAAATCCTGAGCAGGTAGGCCCATTGTCCACCTGACCAGTGCTGACTACATTTCTGTTAGGGATGCCAAAAAAAGGAGCCCAAGCATTTTGAGCTCGACTGCTAAATTTAGAATAGAACAGAAGAACTACAGTGCAGAAGCAGGCCACCAAGTCAGCACTGACCCTCTGAAAAAAACATCCTACCTGGGCCCACTCCCCCACCCTATTTCCATAATTCCATCCAACCTGCACACCTTTAGGCAATATAGCATGGGCAATCCACCTAACCCACACATCTTTGGACTGTCAGAGGAAACCAGGGCACCCGGAGGAAATCCACACAGACACGGGGAGAGGCCGGAATTGAACCCAGGTCCTTGGTGCTGTGAGGCAGCAGTGGTAACCACTGTGCCCACTGTGCCATCATTTGTAGACTCTGTGCCGATTTAAAACTCAAGGACTGGGAACAATACACAGCAATTTGCATCCAATTATTTCAAAGTTCGTAAGTTTTTTACACATCCGTGAAGATGTTATCTTCGCATCTGTGAAATAAGTTTTCTGAAAAGCACTATTAGGAGCGTATGTCATATGCATAGGAAAGATAATGGGCAGAATTCAATTATCACTGTTTTTGGAATTGCACTGGTGTCAGAAGCTGTATTTCAGTGTAGTGAAGCACTGGCATGCTGCAAAAGGCCTATTCATGTCACACTGTTATTTGTGACAACATCTTGGAACACTTATCAAACACATTAAACAAGAAAATCTCATTAAAATGCATTGAAATAACGCACAGAGCTGTGCACAATGAAGGGTAGCAAGTATCAATGTGTAAATATGGCCATCAGAAGGAAAAAGGACAAGAAACACTCAAGGAAAATGTTTGTCAAACAGCAGGTGGATTTTGTTAAGGATCTTACTAAAGGAGAATACACGTGACCAGACATAACTGTAAATGAACATAAGTAATTCATTAAAAGATGGAAATGGTGGTATCAAAAGGGATCAAGAAAACAGAAAGAAAACAACAGACTATTTCATCTAGTTAAGACTGATATTAAAAAAAGATCCATTCCACGCAAATTGCCGAATATTCAACATGACCATGACAGTTCACTCATTAATTCTCCAACATGCTGGGAAGCAAATAATCTAAATCTACCCAGAACCAACAATTTACAATACACTGAGAATCAGAGACAGGATGCCATCATCAATTTGAATTACTGGTCAATAGACGATAAGTTTTTCCCATCGATTTATGCCTGACCCTCGGGACATCTGCAATGGAAATCAAATCCATTTAAACAGGGCTTTCCGGATCGGTGAAAGAAAATGTACCATCAAAGAGAAACTGGCCGAAATGGAAGCTGCATTAGGAAGGTTATGAGACAATGTGCTGACACCATGGAGGGAACTTTCCCAGACAAGAGGAGGTTGGTTTGGCTGCATCCTGACAGTTAGATCCCCTCAAATCCCTTAAAAGTGATATTGCGTCAGCATCCTGATCTCATCCCACTCTTTTCCATTCTTCTACATCCTTTACAGAGGTGCGAAAGAGAGCATCCTATCTGGCTGCATCACAGCCTGGCATGGCAACTGCTCAGTCCAAGATCGCAAGAAACTGCAGACTGTGGTGAACTCAGCCCAATGCACCACACAAACTTGCCACCTCCATATTGCTTCTGTATACACCTCCCATTACCTCAGGAAGGCAGACAGCATTAGCAAAGTTGGTCATTGACTTAAGGAAGCAAAGTACTGAACACACGCCTGCCAGCATCAATGGGGCCAAGGTGGAGATGGTTAGCAGTTTCAAATTCCTAGGGGTGCACATCTCCAAAAATCTGTCCTGGTCCATCCAGATCGACGCTACCACTAAGAAAGCACAACAGCGCCTATATTTCCTCAGGAAACTAAGGAAATTCGGCATGTCCACATTAACTCTTACCAACTTTTACAGATGCACCATAGAAAGCATCCAATCTGGCTGCATCACAGCCTGGTATGGCAACTGCTCGGCCCAGGACAGCAAGAAACTTCAGAGAGTCGTGAACATAGCCCAGTCCATCACACAAACCTGCCTGCCATCCATTGACTCTGTCTACACCTCCCGCTGCCTGGGGAAAGCGGGCTGCATAATCAAAGACCCCTCCCACCCGGTTTACTCACTCTTCCAACTTCTTCCACCGGGCAGGAGATACAGAATACTGAGAACATGCATGAACAGACTCAAAAACAGCTTGTTCCCTGCTGTTACCAGACTCCTAAATGACCCTCTTATGGACTGACCTCATTAACACTACACCCCTGTATGCTTCATCCGATGCCAATGCTTATGTAGTTACATTGTATACGTTGTGTTGCCCTATTATGTATTTTCTTTTTTCCCTTTTCTTCCCATGTACTTAATGATCTGTTGAGCTGCTCGCAGAAAAATACTTTTCACTGTACCTCGGTACACATGACAATAAACAAATCCAATCCAATCCAATCCAGAGACCCCTCCCACCCAGGCATGCCTTCTTCCAGACCCTTCCATCAGGCAGAAGGTACAGAAGTCTGAAGACTCGCACTTCCAGACATGGGAACAGCTTCTTCCCCACAGCTACAAGACTGCTCAACGACTCCCCCTCGGACTGATCTGTTCCCTGTAAGAACACTATTCACGATGCCCTATGCTGCTCTTGCTCATGTATTTGCTTTGTTTGGCCCTTGTTCCACACTGTAACCAGTCACGGTTTTGTCGATATACCATTTGTCAATGTTCCCTGTTAATTATTCTTGTGTCCACTATGTACGTACTGAGTACGTTCCTCAGCCGCAGAAAAATACTTTCCACTATACTTTGGTACATGTGACAATAAATCAAATCAAATCAAATCAAAATCCTGCCTACACCCAGCAAATGGGGAGACAGTGGCGTGGTGGTACTGTCGCTGGACTAGTAATCCAGAGATCCAGGGCACGATTCTCCGCAACCACGATGGGTGGGAGAATAGCGGGAGGTCCGCTCCCGCACCTCCCGCTATTCTCCCACACCCCCCCCAAAATGGCGTGTCCGGTTTTGCGATTCTCCGGCCCGGATGGGCCGAGCGGCCTGCCGTTCCCAACCTGTTCACGACAGCGGCAACCACACCTGGTCACTGCCATCGTGAACATGGCGCGCCAGGTAGGTGTGGGGCCTGTGGGGGGCGGATCGGGGATCGAGCACCACGACCATGCTCGGGAGGAGACGGGCCCGCGATCGGTGCCCACCGATCGTCGGGCCGTCATCTCAAGGGGACGCACTCTTTCTCCTCCGCCGCCCCGCAAGATCAAGCCGCCACGTCTTGCTGAGGGAAAAGACGGCAACCGCGCATGCGCGGGTTTGAGATGTCCAACCCGCGCATGCGCGGCTGACGTCATTAGGCGCCGCCGCGGCGTCAAACCCTCTCCGGGTTTCACGACGGCGTCGGGCCTTGAGGAGAATTCCGCCCGCAGAGTCATTCTCTGGGGACCTGGGTTCGAGTCCTGCCATAGCAGATGGTGAAATTTGAATTCAGTAAAAATCTGTGTAGTGATCTTTATATGGGTATGTACATAAGGGGTTAATGGGAAATCGGAAGATGACTCGTACAGAAAGCCTCTTCAACAACTGGATTGAGTAACGCATGTTACGCACAGTAGTGCTACCAAACACACTACAGTAAGGTAACAAAAGAATCTAGACTTAAAAGTCTAAAGGTGACCATGAAACCAATGTTGATTGTCGTAAAACCCCATCTTGTTCACTTTAGGGAAGGTAATCTGTGGTCCTTATCTGGTCTAACCTACATGTGACTTCTGATCAACAGCAATGTGGCTGACTCTTAAATGCCCTCCAGGATGAGCAATAAATGTTGGCCTAGCCAGTGACGCCCACATCCCAAGAGCAAGTTTTAAAAAAAATTGAAGTTGAGCAGGAACCCCTGTCCAGGTGTTCTATTTTATCCTAAGACACAGAGAGTGGTCCTATTTCTCGACCTTTGTGGAAATCGCCAGGGTCACTGAGTCAAGTGCACAGTGAAACTGACAGGTGGGGAAGCCTTTTATCAGTCAAATTTAAAAGCTGCAGTCATGGCAACTTGACAGCTGATTTCCAAATCCTTGATAGTCACCTCGTCTGTCTTGCACGCCACTCACCTTTGCATGCACTTCCCTGCTAACGGCGATTACCATGACATGGGAGCAGCATCATTAACATCAACAGTGCCAGCAACAGCAGGAGCAATGTCAACTCCAGTTTCATCCAGCATAGCCACATGCTATTCCCCAGGACAGAAGAGAGATTCAGCTCCCAGAAGCCATGGCCCCACACAGCGGGTCTACAGGCAGAGAATCAGCTCTCTCCATATGAACAAGTCTTTTGGAGTACAGGTCCTCACAGGAGGTTGCAGCATCATGGAACAATATCTCCTTCCCAGCGGTCCAGGTGGACACAAATTGCCAATGTCCAACCTTGGAGGATTATATCCTGCATCTCTGTCTCTCACTGAGCTTGTATGCACTCTTTTCCAGTCAGGATAGAAAACAGTGAGTTATGAGTGTTTTTGGTGGCTCATATGGATAGGAGGGGAGGACAGCATTTCTGGAGGGTAGCTGTCAGTCAGTGAGTGAATAACAGGTTGATAGGGAGTGTTAAGATAGTGAATGAGTGTTGGCTGCTCACATATGTGGTACCTAGAGGAAAAGCAATGAGTGAAGCTCTGTTGTTCTGAAGAGTGGTGTGCAGGACGTCTTAAGCAGTGATGAGAAAATCAGATAGTTACAAATGTGACAAAACAGGGCTTTGATCCATGTTCAACAATTGAAATTTCAGGAGCTATGAAGTGTGAGGCTTGGCACCTGCAATTTTTTACAATTTGCTTGTCATGTCCTCTTGATGGCCTGGATACTCTTGGTATACAATCTTCAGGTTGAGGGGCCACACTTCTGCTGCAAAAGTCATTATCCACCTCTACCCACTCCTGCTTGGTTGGAGAGGTTCTACTCTCCCCATCATTCTTAGGAGAGCTCCATTCAGTGCAGTTCCTCAAAACCCACAACCGGATGTCCAGGTAAGTGTCAGAGATGGGGAGCAGCTTGCCCAGGCCTCCTCTCTATTCCTGTGGTGACTGCAATCTCAAAAACCCATGGGCATGTGGGATCCCCTTAATTATAAATCATTTCGTTAACAGAATCGACACATCATTCTGCCAGCCCTTCCTGATGGCTCAGTTAAATAGCCACAATAAACCCTGTTGAAGCAGTCAATGGGTTCCTGACCTGCTCACGTTCCCATTGTTTCAGCAAGACCTAATTTGGTGAACCTTTTCACCATATTTCACAGTTCAATCAGTCCCCACTTCATCCGGGATTCAAGCTAATTCATTTACTTGTGGGACAGATATGGAGTTGCTCTAAAGGGCCCATGAAAGGGGTGAATGTAGTTCATCCTTCTCTATAATCCCTATCAATAGAAAATACATCTTAAAATGATTTATTCTCAGAACCTCTAAATTCTAGCAATGTAATTACCAAAATCAATTGGGGTCTTGGGTCTTGTGGTGCAGTGGGAATCATCCCTTCCTCTAAATCAAAAGCTCCAAGTTCAAGTTCCACTCCAGGGCTTGGCGACAGGGCAAGATGTCTTCACAATGCAACCGAACAGGCTGAGTATCAACTTGCAAATCCTTCCAATGCACATCAATGGTAGGCAACAAGAGCAGGAGAGATTCCTGTTCAGCCATGTAATGGAACAAAAATTAGACCCTCCATCGCCACTATTCTGACTAAAAAATGCATGTAAAAGTGCATGTTGCTACAGCAACTTGAACTCCTTAGGGGGTGTTGGATGTTCAGTGTACATGACATTGGTGCCAACAGCAGAGTTTGATCCTGGTTCTGGCTGGGTGGATTTGGGAGCTGCCTCCTTGCCCTACCCATGGTGGAGCTCACTATGCTGTGGGTTAGATCTGCCTTTGGGTAGAAAACAGAAAAGAAAGAACAATTACCAAAATGTATAGTCTCACACGTCCATCATTATTTTAAATGAAGTAGCCCAGAATGTCCCAAACAACTGTATAGTATTATCCAATGGCTAATACTCCTTAATCATGCTGCTATCCTTTGGATCTTAGTCATTGTTACCAACAGTCCAGTTTACCAAATCATCATTGGTGGTTATCATAGAATCATAGAATCTCCACAGTGCAGAAGGAGCCCATTCGGCCCATCGAGCCTGCACAGACTTTGGAAAGAGCACCCAACCTCGGTCTGTACTGTAACCCAGTAACTCCACCGAACGTTTTGGACATTAAGGAGCAATTTAGCATGGTCTATCCACCTAACATGCACATTTATGGAATGTGGAAGGGAACTGGAGCACCTAGAGGAAACCCACGCAGACACGGGGAGAAAGTCCAAACTCCATGCAGTCACACGAGGCCAGAATTTAACCCAGGTCCCTGGCGCTGTGAGGCAGCAGTGCTAACCACTGTGCCGCCATGCCACCCCTAATGTTACCGGACTGTAGCAAGAAACATATATTTGGCTAATATTCTGAATCTGAGACAGGGATTTGACCAGCTAAGATAAAGATATGGGGCGAAATTCTCTGACCCCCAGCAGGGTCGGAGAATCGCCTGGGGCCGCCTAAAATCCCGCCCCCGCCGAGGCAGAGATTCTCCGCCACCCGGGAAGTGGCGGTGGCGGGAATCTCGCCACCCCGGTCAGCGAGGCCTCTGCGGTGATTCTCCGGCCCGGATGGGCTGAAGTCCCGCCGCCGAGGTTTGAACCACCTCTGTAACAGCGGGATCAGCGGCGCGAGCGGGCCCCCGGGGTCCTGGGGGGGGGGGGGGGGGGGGCGATCGTACCCCGGGGGGGTGCCCCCACGGTGGCCTGGCCCGTGATCGGGGCCCCCCGCTCAGACTCCGGGCCAGTGCCCTGGGTGCACTCTTCCTCCTTCCGCGGCCACCACGGCCTCCGCCATGGCGGAAGCAGAAGAGAACCCCACATCGCGCATGCGCCGACCGGCGAAAGCCTTTCGGCTAGCCCCGCTGCCGGGGGGGCCGGTTTTTTGCGCCAGTCTTCTGGTACAAACCACTCCGGCGCGTGGCTGGCCCCCAAAGGTGGGGAGAATTCCCCACCTTTGGGGAGGCCCGACCCCTGAGTGGTTGGCGCTACTCCCCTACGCCGGCACCCTCCGTCACGCCGGGTAGGGGAGAATCCAGCCCATGCTAGGTTTACATTGTAACCTTTGATACCTGTGAAATAAACACGATGTGGGAAATTACTTTGTACATCTAAGATGGTACAACAGATATATTCTGAGGTACAGCAGTTTGTTTCTACTTGTTAAAGTCTCAGTAGAGAACCATTGGATGATTCTGCTCAAAATTGTTTGAGCTTTTAACACTGTGGGTGGTCCTAACACTTGTTCCGAGGTAGTGTTAGAACAATCTAAGGAACAGGCAAGGTAATGTGATATGAGGAAACATAGCATGGGGGAAGCTAGGATAAATGCTTTGAATGATAAGAATAGTGCAGAAAACTGCAGGTTCTCCTAATGAAAAAGTGCTCCACAGGCCATGAACATCCCACATGAGTGCCCAGCTGATGTGTTAGCATTGATGCCTTCTCATATTTCTAAAGTTCTGTATACAAGAAAAGAAAGTTGATGTGTAATACTGTACATTTCTGTCAAAATGTTAACTTGGCATTATGTATTCCAGATTATGCCCACTTTGCTCATTAGCAAGTTAACAGCAAGACTGCTGAAGCATAGCACGGCAGACTTGAATACAAGTTGTGAAAAAGGAGATAGGTGAGTATCAGGTGCATCAGCATAAAGGTTGTGATGTTTCAAAATGACACATTCTGAGCTGAGTACCGGGTATGACCGCTACACTGGGATTTCAAGAACACTTGTCTGTTTTGCCAAGCTTTTTTATTTAAATGGCAAAGAATACATTTATTTGATTTGATCTGATTTATTGCCATGTGTACCGAGGTACAGTGAAAAGTATTGTTCTGCGTGCAGTCCAGACAGAATGTTCCATACATGAAAAAACATAGGACATATGATAAATACTCAATGTAAATACTGGATAAAAGCAAATTACTGCGGATGCTGGAATCTAAACCAAGGAGAAAATGTTGGAAAATCTCAGCAGGTCAGGCAGTATATGTAGGGAGAGAAAAAGTGTGGTGGTATGATTAGCATAGCTGCCTGCCATTGGTGCAGAACACCGGCTTACCATTGGCCCTGGTCGGTCATGTGCCTCTCGACCGGTTGGTTGAGACCAGTCATGTGACGGCTCCCCGATTGGTCGAGAGGCTGAGTTAACCCGCCTCCAGGGCGGGGTATAAATACCCAGTACTCCCGGCGGTCGCCTTATACTGTAATCGACCGCAGGGCTGACATCTAGCTGATTAAAGCCATACTCTTGTCCAGCAACCCGTCTCGCGTTCAATTGATGGTACATCAATTTAATCAGCTAGAAATTTGAAGATGGAGCTCCGGATCAAGCCCGAATGCCTCCGCATCAGCCCACAAACTCAGAACGCATCGGAAATCTTCAAGCATTGGCTGGCGTGTTTCGATGGCTACCTGCCGACCGCAAGCAGCCCCCCCACCATGGCACAGAAGCTTCATATTCTCCATTCCAGCGTGGGCATGGCGGCCTACACGATGATAGGGGAAGAAAAAGAGTACGACGCGGCCATGGAATAGCTGAAAGGACAGTTTCTTAAGCCGGTAAACCGAGTGTTCGCCCGTCATCTGCTGGCTACCAGACAACAGTTCCCCGGTGAGTCCTTAGACGATTTTTACCAGGCCCTTGCTGTCCTGGGGAGGAATTGCGCCTGCCTCCAGGTTTCAGCCACTGAGCACATGGAACTTTTGATCAGAGATGCTCACTTGGCTGGGATGCAGTCCACCGCCATCCGCCAGCGGATGCTGGAAAAAGACGACCTCAGCCTAACTGAGGCACGGACTCTCTCCACCTCCCTGGAGGTCTCCGACTTAAACGCCCGCGCCTATGTCCCCAGCCGCACTGCAGTGCCCTGGGCCTCCTGGCATGCTTCCCCACCGCCATCCGCCGCTCCCGGCCCCCCTCAGGCCTGCACCGCGGGACGCCCCGACAAGTCCGCGGGGCCCCGCTGCTATTTCTGTGGGTTCGCCAAACACCCTCGCCCGCGCTGCCCGGCCCATTCCGCCCTTTGTAAGAGCTGCGAGAAGAAGGGCCATTTTTCGGTGGTCTGCTAGGCCAAATCGGTCACTGCTGTGCCGCACAGTGACCAGGGATCTCCTCCTCCGGGCCCTTCCGGGCCCTTCCAGCACACCGCGCCAATCTACCCCCCCCCCCCGCCATCGGGCCCCTGCGCCCGGCCTGCGCGCCTCTCTGCCCCCGCTCTCAGCCGCTCCGATCGGCCCGCCGGTACCGCTAACCCGGCCCCCAGCAACCACGAGGGTCCTGCGGGTGCCGTCATCTTGGGCCTCAGACGCCACGTGCGGGTCCTGGGCGCCGCCATCTTGTGGCCCCGACTCCACGTGCGGATCCTGGACGCCGCCATCCTGGACTGGCACACAAGGTCCTGCCAGCACCTACTCGGCCGACGATGACTACGACGATGGATCTTCTCCACGGCTCGCAGCCATTCAACTCGACCAGTCACGTCCACGCATGCTCGCCAAGACGACGACGCTAATCCACCTCAACGGGCACGAGACGGGCTGCCTGCTGGACTCCGGGAGCACGGAAAGCTTCGTACACCCTGACACGGTAAAGCGCTGCGCGCTCCCTGTCCACCCTGCAAAACACAAAATCGGGTTAGCCTCAGGTTCGCACTCCGTCCACATCACCGGGTGCTGCATCGCGGACCTCATGGTCCAAGGGAAGGTTTTTAAAAATTATAAACTCCTTGTCCTCCCCGCCCTTTGCGCACCGGCACTCCTAGGACTGGACTTCCAGTGCAACCTGCAGAGCTTGACCTTCCAATTCGGCGGCCCTATACCCCCCTCAATGTCTGCAGCCTCGCGTCTCTCAAAGTGGACCGCCCCTCCTTGTTTGCTAATCTCACCCCCGATTGCAAACCCGTCGTGACCCGGAGCAGACGGTACAGCGCCCAGGACTGGACCTTCATCAGGTCCGAGGTCCAGAGGTTGCTGAAGGAAGGGGTCACCGAGGCCAGCAACAGTCCCTGGCGAGCCCAAGTGCTGGTGGTCCGGACTGGGGAGAAAAACCGGATGGTCATCGACTACAGCCAGACAATCAACCGGTTTACGCAACTGGACGCGTATCCTCTCCCCCGTATTTCCGCCATGGTAAACGAGATTGCGAAATACAAAGTCTTCTCCGCTGTGGACCTCAAGTCCGTTTATCACCAGCTCCCCATCCGCGCGAGTGACCGCAAGTACACCGTGTTCGAGGCTGATGGGCGCGTCTACCACTTCCTCAGGGTTCCATTCGATGTCACAAATGGGGTCTCGGTCTTCCAACGGGAGATGGACCGAATGGTCGGCAAGTACGGATTACGGGCTACCTTCCCGTACCTCGATAATGTCACCATCTGCGGCCACGACCAGCAGGACCATGACACCAACCTCCGAAAATTCCTCCAAACCGCAAAATTCCTTAACCTAACTTACAATAAGGATAAGTGCGTGTTTTGCACCGACCGTCTAGCCATCCTCGGCTACGTAGTGCGTAACGGAGTGATAGGCCCCAACCCCAAACCCATGCGCCCCCTGATGGAACTCCCTCTCCCCAATACCCTCAAATCCCTTAAACGTTGCCTGGGTTTCTTTGCTTACTACGCCCAATGGGTTCTCAATTACGCCGACAAGGCCCGTCCCCTCATTCAGTCCACGACCTTCCCGCCGTCGTCAGAGGCCTGCCAGGCCTTTAGCCGCATCAAAGCGGACATCGCAAAGGCCATGATGCGCGCCATCGACGAGTCCCTCCCCTTCCAGGTTGCGAGCAAACATCAGAAGTAGCTCTGGCGGCCACCCTGACCCAAGCGGGCAGACCGTGACCTTCTTCTCCAGAACCCTCCAGGCTTCCGAACTCCGCCACGCCTCAGTGGAAAAGGAAGCCCAGGCCATAGTCGAAGTTGTGCGACATTGGAGGCACTATTTAGCCGGCAGGAAGTTTACCCTCCTCACAGACCAACGGTCAGTAGCCTTCATGTTCGATATTGCACAGAGGGGCAAGATTAAGAACGACAAGACCTTGCGGTGGCGGATCGAGTTGTCCACGTACAACTACGATATCTTGTATCGTCCTGGGAAGCTCAATGAGCCTCCTGATGCCCTGTCCCGCAGTACCTGTACCAGCGCACAGATAGACCGCCTCCGCTCCCTCCATGCGGACCTCTGCCATCCAGGGGTGACCCGCTTCTATCATTTCATAACAACCCGCAACCTGCCCTACTCCATCGAGGAAGCCAGGACAGTAACCCGTGACTGCCACATCTGCGCAGAGTGCAAACCGCACTTCTACCGCCCCGAGCGCACGCATCTGATCAAAGCATCCCGCCCCTTCGAACGTCTCAGCATTGACTTCAAGGGGCCCCTTCCCTCTAGCAACCGCAACATTTACTTCCTGACGGTGATCGATGAATACTCCCGCTTCCCCTTCGCCATTCCCTGCCCCGAAATGACCACATCGACCGTCATTAAGACCCTGCTCTCCATCTTCTCCCTGTTCGGCTACCCCGCGTACATACATAGCGATCGGGGGTCCTCCTTTATGAGCGACGAGCTGTGTCAATTCCTGCCCAACAGGGGCATTGCCTCTAGCAGGACGACCAGCTATAACCCTCAGGGTAACGGACAGGTCGAGCGGGAGAATGGTACCACCTGGAAGACCATACTACTAGCCCTCCAGTCCAGAGATCTCCCTATTTCCCGATGGCAAGAGGTTATCCCCGATGCCCTACATACTATCCGCTCCCTCCTCTGTACCACAACAAATCAGACACCTCATGAATGTCTTCTTGTTTTCCCCAGGAAGTCGTCCTCTGGATCCCCTCTCCCGACGTGGCTGGCCGCCCCCGGACCCATCTTGCTCCAGAAGCATGTGCGGGTGCACAAGTCCGACCCGTTGGTGGAACAAGTCCAGTTACTCCACGCTAACCCGCAGTATGCCACATGGAGTACCCCGACGATCGGCAGGACACGGTCTCCCTCCGGGACCAGGCACCCGCCGGCGTGCGGCCCTCCCCCCCACAGACCCCCCCCCCCGTTCTTTTTCCCCCACCCGGCTACCCCTCCCCCATCCATGGCATCTCCACCACCAGCCCGGGTTACGGAGACTGTTCAAGTACCATCGCTCCCAGAGTCCAGGACATCAGCTGAACCACCACCATCGGCTGAACCAACGTCACCAACTCCACTGCGGCGGTCTGCCAGAACGTCACGGGCAACGAAAAGGCTGATCGAGTCCATTTAACTCTCAACACCACCATGGACCTTGTATGGACACTATGTACTGTTGTTAAATGTCTGGGCCAGTGGGAAGCCAAGGATACATTTTTTTTTCCTTCTCTCCTTATTACTCATACCACCAGTTCTCTCCCCCCCCCCCCCAGCTCTCATTGACACCCCCCCCCCCGTATTCTTTCTCCGCAAGGGGTGAATGTGGTGGTATGATTAGCTTAGCTGCCTGCCATTGGTGCAGAACACCGGCTTACCATTGGCCCTGGTCGGTCATGTGCCTCTCGACCGGTTGGTTGAGACCAGTCATGTGACGGCTCCCCGATTGGTCGAGAGGCTGAGTTAACCCCGCCTCCAGGGCGGGGTATAAATACCCAGTACTCCCGGCGGTCTTCCTTATACTGTAATCGACCGCAGGGCTAACATCTAGCTGATTAAAGCCATACTCTTGTCCAGCAACTCGTCTCGCGTTCCAATTGATGGTACATCAAAGAGCTAACATTTCGAGTCCAGATGGTGCTCTTCTTGAAGCAGGTGGAACCTCAGAATGGAGTAGGGCGAGGTTGAAGATGTCCGTGAACACACCCACCAGTGGTCCACGCAGGGTCTCAGTGCACAACCAGGACTCTGTCAGGACTCGTTGTTCCCGTCGGTTCACTTTCAAAAGGCCGATCTGACTTTGAAAGTTGTGACGGTAGATATGGGTGTGTCTGAGGCTGCTGGGGCAGCTGAAAAAGTTTTGTTGGTTTCCTGTTCGAAACAAGCATAAATGCATTGAGTTTATCGGGGAGAAATACGCTGCTGCCGGAGATTCTACTTGTAAGTAAAATGATAATATTTTGAGCTAATGCTATTGCCAGTTTTTATCTGTGTAAGTGTGAATTTTTTGAGTGCAATGCACTTTCCCCCATGGAGGGTCTAAAATGATCACTCTCAGTCCCTTGAATGAAAGAATTGATCAATTTGTTGAGAAAAAGACCCTTTGCTTCAGGAATTCAAGCCATTTCCTAATGCCAGATTTCTGCTCCAATGGTACTCACTCAGCCCCATCTGAGGCTGCCAAGTGTCATTTTTCTTGTCACGTTGGCCTTCAGTAGATCAAACAAAGAAATACTTTTGTTTGTACAATGACTACTGGATGTCTCAAACTGCTTTAATGCCAGTGAAGTACATTTTTTGAAGGAGAGTTTCTGAAGGAAATGTGGTAGCTAATTTGCTCTCGAGTTTCCATAAATAGCAATATGATAATAACCCGATTTGATTTATGTGATGTTGATTGAGGGATAAATATTGAACAGGACATCATGGACAATTCCCCTGCACATCTTCAGAATAGTGCTGTGGGATGGTTTACATCCACCTGGGTGGGCAGATGGGGTCTCGCATTAACCCTCATCCAAAAGATGGAACCACCGTCAGGGTTGCACCGGGTTGTCAACTTTGACTTCAGCGCTCAGCCTCTGGACTGGGACTTGAGCCTAATACACTGGGGGCTTGTACATTGAATATTGATTGCTTTAAGGAAGCAAGAATCTCAGATTCCCCTCTATACCATTCGCTCCTGATTTCAACTCTTACAAAACCAACCAGGAAATTCTGGAACTGATGCATGGTATCTATCATTGTCAATTCCAGCCAGAGTAATGGGGGGAGTTCAGCTAAAACCATAGATATTCAGGGATGGTATCTATTTATCTTGTGGTTGATGAGCCTTGAAAATAACAACAAAGAATAATTACTTTACCCACAGGCTATAATTCCTTTTCATGTAAAAAGCAGAATGCTCAGTTGTCTCAACATAGTTTGTTTTAGGTACATCCAGTCTCCCCACACAGGCAGAATGCACAAAGGTCTGCACACAATCAAGGAGCATTAATCTAACTTTATAGATTTGAAATTACAAAGCGCATGGTTAACAGTTTTGAGAAGCAGCTCAGCACATTTTTAATATTCATCATTACTGACTGTTAATTTCAGGACTGGTTGCAACTCAGCTTGCTGGCAGGAATAGGAGAGTAGTATGGTGTATTGCTGTGAGTATGTGAAAAGAGGGAATCTTTTCATCTTCATTTAGTGCATTCTTAGTGGTCAAAGCGCAATTACCCCCAGCTGTACATTAATACAGAATCCGCTGCTCAGCAAGTGTGGCTCAGTGGCACAGTGGTTAGCACTGTTGCCTCACAGCTCCCAGGACCCGAGTTCAATTCAGGCCTTGGGTGACTGGCTGTGTGGAGTTTCTCCCGATGTTCTCCCTATGTCTGCATGGGTTTCCTCCGGGTGACACAGTCCTCTCCCACAGTCAAAGATCTGCAGGTTAGATGGGGTTACGGGGATAGGGCTGGGAAGTGGGCCCAGGTAGGGTGCTGTTTTGGCAGGTCGGTGTTGACTTGGTGGTCCAAATGGCCTCCTTCTGCACTGTAGAGATTCTATGGGAGGGATCTTATGAATACTGAGCAAAATGGTAATCAAAAGAAAGCTCTAACTTTCAAAGAGTCCATCAAGGGATGCTTGTGAGAGCATACGATTATTCATGGCAGGAGCAGGACTTAGTAGTCATCTTACTGATGACGTTATGTACACAGTACCTGGAGATTTATTGAATGAACCCCTTTTCTGTTTAGTTAATTACTTAAATTGAATGGTGTTGCATATAATCACACTGGGATAAAATCAGTGGTTTACAAGACATTGGTAAAACCTGTAATCACAACAACTTCTGTATTGTTCTGAATTGCTGTTGTGGGGTTGAAAGGAAGAAGATATAATAGTTCACATTGCCAACATGACAGCAGGGATTTGAGAGAACCACACTTACATTGATGCTTGGTTGTTGATTAATATATGGCAGATGGTTGGGATAGAGGTAAAATTCAATGTTATCCCCTGCGGCAGTATCTGTACAATACAGAGCATTCTGGAGCAAGTGAGAGAATCCTCTGGTGGGAAAATCCAGAGCAAGAGGCAAAATCTTAATATTAAAGCTGGGCCATTTAGAAGTGAAATTAGGAAATACTTTTTCAGATAAGGACAGTAGAAATATGCACCGTCTCCATATAAGGCTGTGGATGCTGGTCAATAATAATTTTTCAAGACTAACTTCTGCACCTCCACCTACCTCATTGTATGTGGTCCCTGGACACCTTTGGGAGAGGTAGGTCATCTTTTGGGACAGGTAAGGCACACTTTGGGAGAGGAAAAACACCCTTTGGGACAGGTACGAGGCCCTTTGGGAGAAGTAAGACACCTATTGTGATTGTTAAAAGTAAACATGCTTGTGTGTAAAAAGTGCGTATAATTATTGGAACTGTCAAAGCTGTCAAAGAATTGCCAAGTTGTCCAAGATCTTTCAAAGTTCTCCAAGAACAATCAAAGGATTGTCAAAGGATGTATGGTGGTGATAAGGACAAAGGAAGGTGGGTGGAGGGACTTGAGTAGCACTAAGTTGTCATAGGTGCTGTAAAGGGCAATGGGGATGTGGGAGGCATAGGGTTGACATCATGGTATGAGGGGCTAGGATAGGTGGGTCGAGGAACATGGGTTGGCATTTGGGGTATGAGAGGATATGGGGGTCATGCGGCGGCATAGGTTGGAATGGATGGGTTATGGGGAAAGCATAGTGGTGAAGGATGGAGGGCTGTATTTTGCTTCAATCCTTTTTTTATTTAATTCAACAGAGCATGGCCTTATGCCCACCCCACCTTTGCATCTGGCAGTTTCACTCTCATTCCCGGATGGTGGGCTTGACATCTCATCCAGCCTGCTTCCCAGATCGAAAATCAGATCTGCTGGTGGCCATGTTTAAAGGTCAGGGTTGAAGAGCCAGGAATTCTCCCATCATTGCATGCCTGATCCGGGAGTGAAAATCTGAGACTAAGTGATTATTACAGGCTTCATTATAGTGAAAAAACCTCTCATTCATAAAAAACAATTTAATACTGTTCCAACCCCCTGGGGTAGTGTGTCGCCAATTCCAGCCCCACCTGACCTGGAGTTGCGACCCAATTGAAATTAATAAATAATTCTTAGAAAAACACCCAAAGCCTTTGGCCTTTGGCTGCCTCCAATAACTACAATTACCTGGTTTGCAGGTAATACAATTAATTTTATTAATAACAATAACAATGATTAAATATGATGCGGAGATGCCAGTGTTGGCCTGGGGTGAGCACAGAAGAAGTCTTACAACACCAGGTTAAAGTCCAACAGGTTTTTTCCGAATCACTAGCTTTCGGAGCACAGCTCCTCGCTGAGGAAGGAGCTGTGCGAGTGTGTGAGAGAGAGACAGAGACAGAGAGAGAGAGAGAGAGAGAGAGAGCAGATCCTTTCTTCTGAGTGTCCAGGAGCCAACTTAGCTTTCCTTAGTTCTCTGAAAAATCATCCCACTCAGGTAGGATACAATAACCGCCTGTTATCAGGCAGAATACAGCCTTTTGCCCAATTCATTGGCCACCAGCCAACAAATAGAACCGAGATGCACCGATCTCTCGGGTGATAAAAAGTTCTGATGTCCAAAGGTTAGCACAGTGTTCTCTTTTGTAACTTTTATTTTTGTTACTTCCCCTGCTCAGCTTAAAGATATTTTTAAGCATCTATGGATCAAAATCATGGGCGACACGGTAGCACAGAGGGTAGTACTGTTGCTTCACATGCCAGGGTCCCAGGTTCGATTCCCGGCTTGGGTCACTGTCTCTGCGGAGTCTGCATGTTCTCCCTGTGTCTGTGTGGGTTTCCTCCGGATTCTGCGGTTTCCTCCCACAAGTCCGAAAGACGTGCTTGTTCGGTGAACTGGATATTCTGCATTCTCCCTTTATGTACCCAAGCAGGCGCCGGAATGTGGCGGCTCGGGGCTTTTCACAGTAATTTCATTGCAGTGTTAATGTAAGCCTACTTGTGACAATAAAGATTATTCTTATTAAATGATAACAGCAAAAATAAAGAACAGGAACATAGGGGAATCAACAGGAAGGGCCCTTACACTACCTTCCATCCATCTCTACTCAAATGAAAGAGAACTCTCCTAAAAATTGTGCTGGTGACTCTTTCCCACTGTGGGTGAGTTTGAGACCCAGATATGATCCCGATCTTTGTTTCTTGGCACCGGAGAGAAATTCTTGCCCTGTGACCCTGTGATTCGCGAAAATCTCTACTTCAGAGAAATTCCTGAAACAAGGAATGGTTTTGATGGAGACTTTTAAATTAAACTAGTAAGACCATAAGACATGGGAGCAGAATTAGGCCACTAGGCCCATCGAATCTACTCCGCCATTCAATCATGGCTGATATTTTCTCATCCCCATTCTCCTGCCTTCTCCCTTTGGTCTGAAATGGTGTCCTTTGGTTCTAATTTCTCCTACAAGTGGAAACAACCTCTCCACGTCCACCTGTAAGTTTCAATAAGATCCCCCCTCATCCTTCTAAACTCCAACGAGTACTGACCCAGAGTCCTCAAACGTTCCTCCTATGACAAGCTCTTCATTCCAGAGATCATTCTTGTGAACCTCCTCTGGACCCTTTCCCAGGCCTTCCTTAGATGCGGGGCCCAAAACTGCTCACAATACTCCAAATGGGGTCTGACCAGAGCCTTATACAGCCTCAGAAGTACCTCCCTGGTCTGGCATTCTAGACTCTTGACATGAATGCTAACATTGAATTTGTCTTCTTAACTGCCGACTGAACCTGCACGTTAACCTTAAGAGAATTGTGAACAAGGACTCCCAAGTCCCATTGTGCTGCTGATTTCCTAAGCATTTTCCCATTTAGAAAATAGTCTATGCCTAAATTCCTCCTTCCAAAGTGAATAATCTCACACTTGTCCACTTTTCCTGATTGTATTTCATTTGCCACTTCATTGCCCACTCTCCTAGCTTCTCCAAATCCTTCTGCAGCCCCCTTTCTTCTTCAATACTACTGTCCCTCTACAGATCTTTGTATCATCTTCCAACGTAGCAATAGTGCCTTCAGTTCCTTCTTCCAGATCATTAATGTATATTGTGAAAAGTTGTGATCCCAGTACATATCCCTGAGGCACCACTAGTAACTGGCTGCCACCCTGAAAAAGACCCCTTTAATCCCACTCTCTGCCTTCTGACAGTCAGCCAATCCTCTATCCATGCCAGGATCTTACCCTTAATATCATGGGTTTTTAACTTATTTAACAGTCTCCAATGCGGCACTTTATCAAAGGCCTTCTGGAAATCTAAATAAATCAGGTCCACTGATTCTCCTTTGTCTAACTTCCTTGTTATCTGTAGTGGGTATTTTTCTGGTAGCAACTGCTAAGCATTTCACTTCTCTGCTGACTGATAGCAATGTTCTTGCACGTGATCAACTCCCCATGTGACTCGCACTTGCTGCTTCTCCCTCTCAGCATGTACTCTAAATGAATGGTGCGGTAACACAGTGGTTAACACTGTTGCTTCACAGCTTGATTCCCAGCTTGGGTCACTGTCTGTGCGGAGTCTGCACATTCTCCCGTATCTGCGTGGGTTTCCTCCGGGTGCTCTGGTTTCCTCCCACAGCCCAAAGACGTGCAGGTTAGGTGAAAGGGCAATTTAGCATGGCCATAGTGTCCAAAAAAGGTTTGGTGTGGTTACTGGGTTATGGAGATAATGCGGAGGCGTGGGCTTGGGTAGGGTTCTCTTTCCAAGGGCCTGTGCAGACTCGATGGCCAACTGGACTCCTTCTGCAGTGTAAATGCTATGAACCTACTTTGTGAGGCTGCTCAACAACCACTCACTCTCTTCCTTCTGCAGGTGAAGCTGGCGCATAACAACCCAAGAGGGGACCAGAATTAGGAGAGAGCCAATCCCCACCTAGCCTCTCACTCAGATGTAGGAGGAATCTGAATATATGATTGGAGACAGCAGATCAAAGACTGCTGCCAATGTTGAGGCTGGAGAACTTGCTCAACAGAATGTATGCCGATTATAATTTTCTCAAAGAATAACACATTAAGGCAATGTGGCAATTTGCTGCTGTAAGATGCTGCCATCCTCCTGCTACTGCTTAGCCCTTTCATGCCATGCAGATCCCCGTTCCTTTCCTCTCCTTCCCGATTTCTCTGAAAACCTCGACCCTTGAAATATGATCAGATGGAGACAACCATCCCAAAATGTACACTCCTGCGCCGCATCCCTCCCAAGTACCAGCACGCATATAGGGAAGGTCTTGAAATCCCGTACCAACCTCCCCGAACAGGTACCGGAATGTGGCGACTAGGGGCTTTTCACAGCAACTTCATTTGAAGCCTACTTGTGACAATAAGCAATTTTCATTTCATTTTCATTATTTTTCATTTCAAATTCTAGGACTGCATCAAAGGTGAATGTGGCGTAATGGGTTATTTCACTCATTTCATGTCTGGAAACAAATATCGGCCAGTCACCACAGTGAGGATTATCAGGACCACTCTGTGTTTCCAATGCTCTTGCCCATTTCAGATTTTCAGAATTTGCAATGTTTTTCTCCTGTCCCAACATGAATTAATTGGATGGATGTTGAGGATGACAGTGGTGACACAGCTGTTCGCCTTCTCACAGGCATTGAACAATTATTCTGTGCAATGTTTGTCCACCCATAATACCTTGCCTTTGTCTTTTTTAATTCACTTTCAGCACACAGCAGCCAGGTGAGTTTAAGCAATCCTGGATCAGTTGAAAGATGCAAATTTATCATTCTGTTTAGGTGTTGGCACATGAACAACCTGTTCCTCCCAGTCAACAATCCTGGTTGAAAAATCTGCTTCAAAGAGTTATGGTAAGGAAGGTTTGATCTTACGGGAGATTTTGCACGTGGTCAAGTTGTTCTCTAACAGCTGCTTTTTAAAATCTGAATTGATTCTACGGACTTCTCACAGTAACTTCATTGAAGCCTACTTGTGACAATACGTGATTATTATTAAGATTAAGATTCTCTGGAATTGGACACCTTGGGTGAGATGAACATTTGTTGCCAATCCCTAGAAGGTGAGAGTGTGTCTTCTTGTACTTAATTATCTCTTTGGATTTATAAAATAAAAGACTCTGGTTCAGATTTTCCAACTGGAAAACGTGGCGAGCCAGCCAAAAGTCCATTGACTTCAGCAACACCGGTAAATCCCATTGGCTGTTGGGACTGGGAAAACCTGATGCCTGTGTAGAAAATAAAATCATTTGATAAAGTTCCATTTGTAAACCGTTTTTATTTGTTTTCCTCAGAACTGTTCCCAATTGCGTGCTGTTGCTTTGCCAGAAGAGCAGCAGAAACTGAGTTATATATTATGTAGTAAATTTAATGAACTTATTTACAAGCAGCAAGAGCCTACTAACAACAATGAGACCAATGACCGTACAGTCTGTTACTGTTGATGTTGATTGAGGGATCAAGTGGAGTATCTGCTCTGCCTCTTGGCTCAGATCTGGTATGTCTCTCTTCTGGGGACCATGAATTGAATTCAATTTGAATTTGAATTGGTTTTTGGAGCAGGCAAGGAGCTGAATTAGAGGTTTGCCCCTGTCCACAATCTGAGCCCTGGCTTTGTAACTCAGAAAAAGTAATAAATGCTGTTCACTATTCCTGGTCTTTGAATAATGCAATGGGGTCTTTTACATCTATTTGAATAAACAACTGGAGCTTTGGGCCAGGATTTTTTGCTTCTGCTTCTTTCAAGGGTGTTTGGTGACAGGAGCAGAAAATCCCGCAAGGGCCCCAAATCGCGCTTCACGCCTACATAAAAGCGTGACGTGATTGTTCCCGTCCCTTGCCAAGAGACATAACGGGATTTCTGATGTTCAATGTTGCAAACATTTCCGTACAATAATGCTCTTTTAATCACCCATGTCGAAATCATCCGCTACCGAACCGCTCCCCCCCCCCCCCCCCCCCCCCCCCCACCCAACTTTGGTGCGTTGGGGCAGCCTTTAAAAGCTGCCCTCAAAAACTAAGTTATTAGAAGGGGAGGCTCAGTCAGCATGGCATCTTAGGACTCGTCCCTTGCCACATTTTCCCGTCCTGAACAATATGGCAGAGAAAGCCTTCATTGGTACCAAGGTCTTCATTGCTGCTTTTCCCACCCGCTATCGGCCTATGCCAATTTTCAGGAATATTCTGCCCTTAGTTTAACATATCACCTGAAAAGTGATGCTTCTGACAATGCTGTAATCTTTGCTTCTTGCAGAGCTGCACCATTTGACTTAGAATAATGAGTGTTCTTACTGAGCTACTGCCATGTGAAGAGAAACACCGTCAAATTCTGGGAGTTGTAGTCTGCTGCAGTCTGAGTTCTAGTTCGTCAAGGCAAACTCCAAGAATGTAGAAGGGGTCAAAGCCTAAAACGATGAGAGATGGCAAAGAAGGTATGCATTCAAATCTGTGAGGAATCTTAAACATGCATTGGCCAATTTTATAGCTAGCTTTTATACATCTTTTTAATTTCTTTATGAATTTATTGTGTTATATAACTAACTTTCAGTCGTTTGGCCAGTGAAACAATGTTAACATGGCTCTTCAAATAAGCTGGAAAATTTGCTCGAAACATTTTAGTAATAAACATTGTGATGGTTGCTCAGGCTTGACTGGTCGCTTTTTCATAGCTTTTCAGTGAAGACAAATATTTATGAAGTTCCATAGGGGCGATGTTTTTGTTGTTTAACTGGAAACTGCAGCACAGAAACTGGCCAGTTAGCCCAAGTGGTCTATGTTTTTGTCTATACCTTGCATGAGTCTCCATTCTAATTACTTCTTTCCACCCATCTCCATATCCTATATTTTCTTCTCCTCGTGCTTGTCTCAAGTGTTCCCTTAAATGGTTACTGTTATCTGTTTCAAGCACTAAAAGTAGCAAAGTGCTCCACACTCGCACTACTTTGATTCATAAAGAAATTCCTCTTAAATTCTTCACATGATCTTAATCACTCACTACCTTATGAATACATCACGTATGCTAAACTCAACCACAAGACAAAACAATATTTCACCACACCCACCCTATCAACATCCTTCATAATATTGAGAACTTCAATTAGTTCTCTTATTTTTTTCTCTGTTCCAAAATTTCCTGATATTCTTTCAATTCTGGTAACATCCTTGTAATTTTTTTCTGCTCTTACTCCAGTACTTTCATAATCTTTTCATAGTTTGGTTACCAGAACTACACACAGGGCGCGATTCTCCGCTCCCGGGAAAAATCGTGAAGGCCATCATGAACTCGGCCGAGTTTCACGACGGCCTTGGAGCTGGCTCCTCTCATCGAATTCACCCCCACCCGGGGGGCTAGGAGCGGCGCTCCGTTATTCTCGGCCGCCGGGCCTTGACGCTTGTGTCAAGACGGCGCGCCGAGAATGGCGCGACCGTGGCGCCTATGTGACGTCAGCCGCGCATGCGCAGGTTGGCCGGCTCCAACCCGCGCATGCGCGGCTGACGTCACGACGGCTGACAGCTCGAACCTGCGCATGCCGTCTTTCTCCTCAGCCATCCCGCAAGATGTGTCGGCTTGATCTTGCAGGGCGGCGGAGGGGAAATAGTGCGTCCGATTGAGATGCTGGCCCGACGATCGGTGGGCACTGATCGCGGGCCTGTCCCCTCCCGAGCACGGTCGTGGTGCTCATTCCCCACCAGGCCCCCTACAAGCCCCAAAACGGGCATCTCATGGTGATTTCACGACGGCAGCAACCAGGTGTGGTTGCCGCCGTCGTGAAACGGTCGCGAACGGCAGGCCGCTCGGCCCATCCAGGTTGGAGAATCGCCGGTCGTCGTGAAAAATGGCGAGCGGCGATTCTTCCGAGCGGGGGGCTGGGAGAATCGTGGGGGGCGCCAGGGGGTTGTGAAATTAGTCAGGGGGCCCTCCCGCGATTCTCCCACCCGGCATGGGGAGAGGAGAATCGCGCCCACAGTAATCCAACCCAACTTTAGTCTGAACAAGATTCTATCTGAGTTTAACAATACTTTCTTATTTTTATGTCCTATTCGTCTCTGATATAACACTGGAAACCTTGGTGCAGGTGAACAAAGAATAATACAGCACAGGAACAGGCCCTTATGGCCCTCCAAGCCCGCACTGGCCACAAAAACAATCTTTGCCAAAACCCTCAGCACTTCCTTGTGCCGTATCCCTTTATACCCGTCCTATCCATGTGTTTGTCAAGATGCCTTTTGAACACCGTTAATGCATCTGCTTCCACAACCTCCACCTCCTTGGCAACGCGTTCCAGGCACTCATCACCCTCTGTGTAAAAAAACTGCCTCACACGTATCTAAACTTTGCCCCACAGACTTTAAACATATGCCCCCTGGTGACTGACACCTCCACCCTGGGAAAAAGTGTCTGCCCATCCACTCTATCCATGCCCCTCATAATCTTGTAGACCTCTATGAGGTCACCCCTCAACCTCCGTCTTTCTAATGAAAATAGTCCGAGTCTATTCAGCCTCTCCACAGCCTCCACATCGTTCTGGTAGTGTGGCAACCAGAATTGTGCACAATATTCCAAGTGCAGCCTTACCAAGGTTCAATACAACTGCAGCACGACTTGATAGTTTTTATACTCAATGTCCCGTCCAATGAAAGCAAGCATTCCGTATGCTTTCTTGACTACCTTGTCCACTTGTGTTGCCACCTTCAAAGATCTATGGGCATGCACACCCAAATCTCTGACTTTCTATATTCTGAAGAGTTTTGCCATTTACGGTATATTTCCCCTTATGTTAGACATACCAAAATGCATTACCTCACATTTGTACGGATTTAACTGAAGTAGAGGAGAGAGGTGCTCTTCCCTTGGGCAGATTACACCGGCAGCCATCATGTGAACGCTAGCTCTGGAACCTGGATCTCGTGACAAGAGGTTCAGTGACCTCACAGGAATGATCAAGGTCAGGAAATACATCTTCCATGTCATACGCTTACAAATAGCCAATGAGCTTCACATTTTGCTCCATTCACCCCACCACTTTCGCTCACCTATCAACAGTCTTGCAAGACTCATAAGTAAGATTCATAGCTACGCTCAGCTTAACACACTTAGTGCTGTTGCAAGCCTCACAATAACATGTTGGACACCACAGGGCAGCATGGTTGTGCAGTGGTTAGCACTACTGCCTTACTGCACCGAGGTCCCAGGTTCAATCCCGGCTCTGGGTCACTGTCCATATGGAGTTTGCGCATTCTCCCTGTGTTTGCATGGGTTTCGCCCCCACAACCCAAAGATGTACAGGGTAGGTGAATTGGCCATGCTAACTTGTCCCTTTATTGGAAAAAGTTAATTGGGTAGTCTAAATTTTAAAAAACAACAATGTATGACATCAAAATACCAGCGAATCAACCATGATAGGCATATCACCCAAGCACATTGCCCCACACTCATGAACACAATTCCTTTTCTCTTGCAGGACAAGGTGGCGCATAATGAGGGGCAGCAGCACCTGAACTGTCGGGACAGGCTCAGCTGTATGCCTTCATTCCCAAGAAGTAGACTTTGCTGGCCTCCAATGGAGTGGGCACAGCTGAGACTGTGACTAATCACAGGGTTAAAACTTTATAGAATGGCAGTATATTCCTGGTTAAACCACCTTCTCACATCTGACTTCACCCTCTTCCCAAAAACTCTTTGGATTTATAAACTGCAGATGGTGTAAGCATGCACCAGTTTTCCCTGCCCTCAACACATGAACCCTACCCTTGTAACTGCATCATTTCAGATACAGAAGAAATGTCAACTGATCATAAATGCGGATAAAGTATGAAAATAACAAGAAACTGATGAAGAGACTGATGAAGAATAAACATTGTCACTCAATCTCAAACAACCACCAGGTCAGATACTGGCACTTTGGAGGGTAGTATAGAGACACACTTTGTGTGTGGTGACTCATTGGGCATGAACAGCCTGTATTTGGGGCAGGGGGAAAGCATTGTACAAAGCCAGCTCCTCAGATGGCGAGGTTGCGAATGAGCTCCTCTGCATCTCCCTGTTTTCTGTATGCTAACCCACTAAAGTCCTCATCACAAAACTCTGGGGAGTTCTAGAGGGCTCCTCCAGTACCGTTAAGCAGTGTAATTGGCCTATCAGTAGCCAAATGGCCTTCTCTATTAGTTTTTTTGTGGCTGGTTGTTTCTGTTTGTATGCATGTTGACCACATGTGGCTGGGGTGCAGAGCTGTGTCATAAGCCAGCAGTTCAGTAGACAGTCTTTGTCACTCAGTAACAACCCTTTGGTTTGATGTGATTGTTGAAGTATTGAGGAAATAGCGTGCTGATGCAAAATGACAGCACCATAACTACTGCCAGGGTAGCAGTGCAATGCCCCATAACTTTAAAGGTGGCCTGCATTCAGTGTATCATTTTCAGGAACTGTCCTTTATTTTCACAAGGGACATTTTAGAACATCACAAAAGGTGTCCACACCGAGTAGTTTAAAGAAACTTAGTTTATTTACAATAACTATTATAGACATCACATGATAGATCTCAACTGGTCTGCCTTCCAGTTCCTAACTGGGCGTGTTTATCCACCATCCAGCCATACATTGTTTAGATGTCCGCTGCATCCTTAACAGGGGAACTTACATTCTGAAAGGTTCACAGGGAGGTTAATTGTTCCCATCCAGCAAGATACTTGTGGATTTTAACACCTTTCCCCCGCCCCAAACTCCAAAGAATCCTCTGACGTCAGTGAGGAAGGAGGGCAGTGGGCTTTCTTTGCATCCAGTTGAATGTCATGCACACGAGGTGCCAGATCAGGCGACGGGAACCTGGAAGGCAAACGCTGCTTCTGAGTGTACTGCCGCAATGGCTGACCGATCTGCCAGTGGCTGCTGTACTGTTGATTCCTCATTGGAAATTTCCGTTGCTTGAGGTTCCATTTCCAACCTTTCGCACCTACATCTGGGAAAATCATACTGAGGCAGGTTCGAAGCCTATGCCCCATCACCATTTAAACCAGGGCCACCCCAGTCACTGGGTGTGGGGTGATTATCATAGAATTTACAGTGCAGAAGGAGGCCATTCGGCCCATCGAGTCTGCACCGACTCTTGGAAAGAGCACCCGACCCAAGGTCAACACCTCCACCCTTTCCCCATAACCCAGTAACCCCACCCAATACTAAGGGCAATTTTGGACATTAAGAGCAATTTTGGACACTAAGGGCAATTTATCATGGCCAATCGACCTAACCTGCACATCTTTGGACTGTGGGAGGAAACCGGAGCACCCGGAGGAAACTCACGCACACACGGGGAGGATGTGCAGACTCCGCACAGACAGTGACCCAAGCCAGAATCGAACCTTGGACCCTGGAGCTGTGAAGCAATTGTGCTATCCACAATGCTACCGTGCTGCCCTGCAGCAAAATAAGAAGCGAGCCAGCCTTGTGTCTGTCAAGTCTGAAGAATGCTTCTTGAGGCTTCTTTTGAATGTCTTTACCGCCCACTCTGCTAAACCATTAGAAGCTGGGGGGTACAGCGTGGTACGAATGTGCCGTACCCCATTCGCTTTCAAAAACTACGAGAACTCCTCACTCGTGAAAGGGGGTCCGTTGTCCGTAACTAGCACTTCAGGGATGCCATGCATGCTGAACGATAATCTCAACTTCTCAGTGGTTGCCCGAGAGGTGGTCGCTGCCATCCTGTGGACCTCCAGCCATTTTGAATGGGAATCAATTTAACATTGAACACTGAAACTGGCCGGCAAAGTAAGCACGCAATTGTGCACTCGGCCATCCTGGCCATTCGCAAGGGTGAAGAGGCGCAACCGGTGGGAGCTTCTTCTCAACGTCTGCATCCAGGCCTGGCCATCAAATGTAACTGCTCGCTGCGTGCCAACATCTTCATTTTGGACACCCCTGGAAGTCCATTGTGGACGTCCTTCAATATCAATTCCTGGCATTTTTCAGGAATGACGACACATGTATGCCATAACAGTGCACCATCCTCCACACTAAATTATGACAGTTTTGACGAAAATGCCCTTAATTCGGCTGGCAGCTGTCGATGCCAACCTCCATATAACATAATGTATTGAACTTTTGCAAGAAAAGGTCTGCGTGAGGTCAAAAACAAAAGTAGAAAAGTGAATAAGAAAAGTGATAGGTGGAGAAACCAAGGGCAAAATTCAAACAGGGCAAAAGAGAAAAATATTGGGAGCAAGACAAACAATATGATAAAGACAAACTTAAAGGCTCTGTGCCTTAATGCACAGAGCATTTGCAATAAAGTGGATGAAGTAATCGCGCAGACAGATATAAATGGGTATGATATAAATGGGATTACAGAGACATGGCTGCAGGGTGACCAGGGATGGGAACTGAATGTCCCAGGGTTTTCAGTATTTAGGAAGCATAGGCATAAAAGAAAAGGTGATGGCGTGGCACTGCTGGTTAAAGAGAAAATTAACAAAGTAGTGATAAAGAATATTAGCTCTGTCAATGTGGAGTCTGTATGGGAAGAGTTGAGAAATACCAAAGGGCAAAAAACATTAGTGGGTGTCATATATAGACCCCCAAACTGCAGTGGTGAGGTTGGGAATTGCATTAAACACAATATCAGAGACACATGTAACAAGGGAAAATTGGTGATCATGGGTGATTTTAATCTTCACATAGATTGGGCAAATCAAATTAGCCACAATGCCATCGAGGAGGAATTCCTGGAGTGTATACGGGATGGTTTTCTTGACCAATACCTGGAGGAACCAACTGGAGAGCAGGCAATCTTAGACTGGGTACTGTGTAATGAGAAGGGAATCATTGCCAATCTGGCTGTACGAGACCCTTTGGGGATGAGCGACCATAACATGATAGAATTTGCAGGGGTGTGTTGCTGCAATTATACAGGGTCTTGGTGAGGCCACACCTGGTCTATTGTGTGCAGTTTTGGTCTCCTTCTCTGAGGAAGGATGTTCTTGCTCGCAAGGAAGTGCAGCGAAGGGTTACCAGACTGATTCCAGGGATGGCGGGACTGTCATATGAGGAGAGATTGTCTAGGTTGGTATTGTTCTGGAGTTCAGAAGAATGAGAGGGGGTCTCATAGAGAATTACAAAATTCTAATGGGACTAGACAGGGTAGATGTAGGGAAGATGTTACCAATAATGGGTGTGTCCTGAACCAGGAGTCACAGTCTGAGGATTCAGGGTAAACCATTTAGAACAGATACAAGGAGACATTTCTTCACCCAAATAGTGGTGAACCTGTGGAATTCATTACCACAGGATTCAGATGATGGTAAAACATTGAATATTTCAAGAGGCGGCTGGATATATCACTTGGAGAGAATGGGATCAAAGGTTATGGGGAGAAAGTAGGGTTAGGCTATTGAGTTGGATGATCAGCCATGATCGTGATGAATAGCGGAGCAGGCTCGGAGGGCCAAAAGGCCTCCTCCTGGTCCTATCTTCTGTGTATCTATGTATATGTATCTGTGTCCACGGCCAATGCTCGAAAGAATATTTGTCGGCAGCCAACAGCAGGGCACAGCACTGGATCCTCACAGATGCAATGGGCGGGATACCCTTGTTCTCTTTAAAAAGACAGAGTAAAGGCTTGTGGTCTGTAATAAGTTACATTTGTGCCACACAAGTGCCAGGCAATGAACAATTCCGACAAGAAAGGATCTAACCATCGCCCCTTGACATTCAATGACATTATCACCAATGAATCCCCCACAATCAACACCCTGGTGCTTACCTTTGATCAGAAACTGAACTGGACTAGCCATATTAATACTATGGGTACCAAAGCAGGTCAAAGGCTAGAAATCCTATGGCGAGTAACTCATTTCCGGAACCCTCCAAATCCTGTCCACAATTTACAAGGCATATGACAGGAGTGTAAGGAATACTTTCCACTTACCTGGATGAGTGCACCTCCAACAACACCATCCAGGACAAAGCAGCCCCCTTGATTGCTATCCCTTCCACAAATATTCAATTCCTTCCACAAATATTCAATCCCTTCACCACCGACAAACAGTGGCAGCCATGTGTACCATCTACAAGATGCACTGCAGTAACTCCCCAAGGTTCCTTAAGCAGCACATTCCAAATACATTATCACTACCATCTAGAAGGACAAGAGCAGCTGCTATCTGGAAACCTCACCACCTCGACTTGGAAATGCATCGCCGTTCCGTCACTGCCACTGGGGCAACATCCTGGAACTCCCTCCGTTCCAGCACTGTGTGTATCCACATCTCAGGGACTGCAGCCGTTCAAGAAGGCAGCTCACCACCACCTTCTGATTGGTGACGAAGGATAGGCAATAAATGCTGGCCTATCCAATGATGCCCACATCCCATAAATGAATAAAATAAATAAATAATAGTGAAATGGTGGCAACAAATGTACTGGTTAATTTTTTTTCACTGCGTAGACCACCTCCAGACCCTTCTTTTCAATCTGTGCATATTTCCATTCTGCCGCAACCAGCATCTGAGAGGCAAAAGCAATCGACTGCTCCCCGCCGTTCACCATCTGGTGTGACAGGACGGCCCCAATACCATAAAATGATGTCTCATATGTGATGAGTAAGGGTTTGGTGGGATTGTAGTGGGTCAGGAACCCGGGAGACGATAACTGCCTCTTCACCTGCAGAAAAGTTGTTTCCTGTGGCTTTCTCCATGCCCATACTGGATTCTTCTTCAAAAGGCGATGTAAGAAAGCCAAGGAAGGTGTAAGCAAGTTTTGCGATGAACTTGTCGCAATAGTTAACAAGTTGTAAAAAGGAACAAAGTTTTGAGGTGTCGGCCAGAGTGGGGGCCAGCTGAATGGCACGCACCTTGTCTGCGATGGAGTGTAAGCCTTCGCGGTTCAAGATGACTGTCTGACGATCAATCTCCGTGATTTTGTTTGCCCTGAAAAAGTAGCGCAATTGGACCGCAAACTGATTCCAGTCTTCCAAGCTTGCGTCAAAGACATCTAACCATTGAAACAGAGGCATAATGAAGAGTAAATTCCAACCTTTATCCATAGGGACCGGAAGTGGCTTATCCAATGGTGTAGCAGCGTCGATAGCTATCCAGTTTGACCCTCATCACCAGTTTTATAAGGCTATGAAGGAGTCCACACCAAAAAATTCAAAAAAACTTAGTTTATTTAGAATAACTAATACATACATCATGTAGTAGATCCCAACTGGGTCTGCCTTGCCGGTGCCTAATTAGCCAGCTTTATATACCCTATACATTGTTTAGAGGTCCCCCACCCCCTTAACAGGGGAGCTCGTATTCTGCAATGTTCACGGGAAGTTAATTCTTCCCTCTCCGTAAGATATTTGTGGGTTATAACAGGGCACTAACAAGACTGTCGAGGTGTCTGCTAAAAGTCAGGTAACTGTTGCAATTTCTGCATTGACAAAGGATTTACTCTTGTCTGAAAATGCCTCTGGAAAGTTCGCACATGCAATTGGGGTTCTCAGATACAAAGGGCTATCCTTACCAGTTCATATGGAAAACATCTAACAATGACTGCCTGACGTGTAGGAGCCATGAGGATAGAAAATCAAATAAAGTCCTCCAGTGAGCTAATCATAGTTGGTATGTTGATAGGTTACCAATAAATCATCCATTGTGTATCAATCAACCTTGCTCCAACCCATCAATGGGAGGCTATGGTATTTGCTATCATGTGACCAAAACTAGTTTCTGATACCAAACCCTTTATTACTGCAAGGCCCAGAGAGAAACCTATCAGCTGCAAACTATCTGCAGTAGAAAAGACTGATGCCATTTTAACCCTGAAAACTGTTACATCTAAAAGGTCTCAGACTGTTTCCTATTCCAAGCCCATGCGTAAAGAATCTGGATCGCCTGGCAAGAAAAAAATACAAGTGACCAACTTTGTGACCTACTGAATATCCATGTCTTTCAGGGAATCGTACAATAATCTCTGATATATGACTACAGTTATTAACACCAACTCAGCAATCACCCCCTCATCCTCTTTTTAAAGTGCTGACAAAGTTTTAGCGTATCCCTGATGTCACTGCCTTAAAGAAACTAAAAAATGTATTAGATTTTAAATGCAAATGAATGTAATATTTATAATAATGAAAGTCTAAATAAATCAGAGATGAGTTGATTTGTGTGTTTTAGACTTTCATCTGACTGGGTCAAATGTAGAGTCAGTGAATAAGAAATCCTCATCAGCCTAACAGGCCCACTTACTCTCTTTGCCATGTATAATTTATCAATTCCCCATAAGAAGTAACTGACTATGGGTAAAATCTCCTATCAAAATATTCGTCAGCAAATATTAATTTACCTCACTTTCAGAAGAGTTAATCATTGATATCAAGGGAAATTTAGTTTATATATCTAAACTCTAGGAGTAAAAAGTTTTTCAAAGCACAAGTCTTGCTCGGGCCCTTTATTTCTTTTATTCTTTCATGTGATGTGTGCAATGCTAGTTAGGAGAACATTTAGTGCCCATCCCTAATTGCCCGCTAGGAGGTGGTGTTGAGGTGAAGCTTTTAATTCTCCAGTTCTACGAGCTGTCAATCTTCAATGAAAATGTGGTTAGTTTATTGGGTACCTCCTCATAAATAACGGGGGGATTTTCCCATAATTTGTCATAGTGTCAGGCACTGACTGAAAACCAGGTTGTATCTCCCTCAGTGCACTGCCGAGCTTTCAGACCAGATCTTCAACCACTCTGACTGGGGAGTGGCTCACAGCAGCAGTCTTGCAGGATGGGGCCTGATAGAGCTGGCAAAGGCTGGCTCCACATAGGCCTGGGTGACATATTTAAAGGGTGCCCCAATCAGCGCTGAAATTATCACCCCCTCCACACGCCACAGACACGGAGGACATGGAAGACCCCCCCACAAAAGCTGGGGCAACACCCCCTCACCAGGAAGGTATTGGGGCATCTCTCCACCCCCCCCCCCCCCCCCCCACCCACCACACCACCACCATAAAGTATCAGGGGTTCTCCCCGTCACCTCCCGCACACCACAAAGATATTGGGGGCCTCGCCCCCCACCTCAAGCACAAAGGTATCAGGGGTTCTTTCCACCCATCCCCCCACCATGTATGTGTTGGGTGCTTTCCCTCCTCCCCCCAAACCACACAAGGATCGTGATACTCCCTCCCTCACTGGCAAAAAGCCCCGTTTCACTGGCAAGTTCCCCCCTCAACTTCACTGACCCCTCTTCTCCAAAAGCATCAACCCTTACTCCTCCCCACCATGAAACACAACGGGAATCCTCCCAATGGGGTTCCCAAGCAGGCCCAATCCTAGCCCTGCCCCATGGCATGAAAATCTAGCTTGTTACATCTGTTATGCAACAGAAATGAAAATCAGTCGTGATACCAGACATGATCATAGAATCAGAGAATTTACAGTGCAGAAGGAGGCCATTCGGCCCATCAAGTCTGCACCGGCTCTTTAAAAGAGCACCCTACCCAAGCTCACACCTCCACCCTATCCCCATAACCCAGTAGCCCCACATCTGCACGTAACCTGCACATCTTTGGACTGTGGGAGGAAACCAAAGCACCCGGAGGAAACCCATGCACACACGGGGAGAAGGTGCAGACTCCGCACAGACAGTGAACCAAGCCGGGAATCGAATCTGGGACCCTGGAGCTGTGAAGCAATTGTGCTAACTACCATGCTACCGTGCTGCCCATGGGTGAGTGCACCGGGTGAGGTGGTGTCTGGAGTCCTCGAGGTTGAGGGCTGTGGCTGGGTATTTCCAGGGAGTCCTGAGGTAGGCACTGCCAGGTAGCAGTGCTCGGAAGGTTATCCTTCTCTGTTGGGGGAAGGGAGCTGCCCTTTATGCGTGGGGGGGGGGGGGGGGGGGGGGGAGGGATTTGCGCCAATGAACATGCAAGGAGGGGAGAGTGTAGTTTGATACTTCTGCTTTGTGGGGTAATCCCCAGCTTGTGAGGGAGTCCGACATGGCCATGGGAAAGTGGGAGGGAATTCAATTTTCTCGCAGATTCTCGCCTTTAAAGATGGTGCTCCTTTCTCTGTGTAGGTAGGCTTGCAGGTTCCTCCCCCTCAGAGTGATTATGCGAACTGCGCCCCCTAATGTTCTGGCAAGGTATTAGAAGATCTAAACAGAAAATCTGGCTGTGTTTCTGGAGAGAAGCATATCGGTTTTCAGTCAGAACCTGACAATTTGCCATTTTTTTGAAAATGTCACCCATTGTAAGATACAAATACCTGGTAAAAATGTCAATAGGTCTAATGTATATTTATTTCAACACACTTATTGCAGCACTATTTAATACCTTTGTAAAACAAGAATAAGGAACCAATGTCAAGATAATGGAACCTAGATTATAACTTCGATCGCCTAAACAATTAAAAATTTTTTACATGAAATGTACCTTTGAATGAGGAAAATTATCAAAAATAAACCATGGGGAAAGAGGGATCCTATTTAATACCTTTCTCTTAACAAATGATAAATACAGCTGTTCAGATATACTCATTTATTAGTGGCAAATCTCAAAGGAATATGAACACTGTGATGAATGTACCAATTTCAGATGTATTGGGCTCAATTCTCCAATTCGTGACATCGGAAGGATGATTTACAATCGGGCGGAGAATCCAGTGTCGGATAAAAAATGAGATCGGATGATCTGGACTCCACTGCCGGCAGGATTGAAGTTAGCACCCCACACCAGTAGGAGAATGCAAACGGGTGTGGGGGTGAGGGTGGTGTGGGGGTGAAGGTGATGTGGAGGTGGGAACGATGGAGGAGAGTGTGTGGGGTGGGACACCAGAGCAGTGAGCACTGGCTGAGCTGCAGTACCTAAGCCAAGCCCGCCCACAATCTCTGCCAATTCTCCTCCCCATCCCCCATGCCACCTCTGCGGCCAGCCCACACCTCACACCCTTCGGACAGATCATGGAGGAAGGTTGTAACATTGTGAACAGGTGTTTAATATGACAACATATATACAGAGTTGTGGCCTAGCCCTATCGCTAAATTGTCCCCTGCACCCATGCTAACTTATCTGGTGCCTAACGGTATATCTAGGTGGATCCCCTGATGGTACATCAGGAGTGGAGGTGGCCTGCTGTGACTCCCGTCCTGCGACCTGGGTCCCTGTTGGAGGCTGTCTTCTGGTGCGACTGGGCCTGGATGGGCCCGGCTGCTACTCGGGTGTCCCAGTTGTCATGGTGCCGCCCTGTTCTGCTCGCTGCGCACCAGATGCATCAAGGACAGGAGGGAGGAGTCGAGGTGGGGCGGTGTTCCGGCCCCTCCCCGGTGGGAGTAACCGGCACGGGCCCCATCACCTCCTCCTCTGTCAGCATTCCTGATTGCCCTCGGGCTACTCCATAGGGTGGGAGTGAGAGCAGAGCTAACTCCTGAGGCTTCCCTGTCACCTGGCGCTGCCAATCCTGGAGGCCCGCTGCTATCTCGACATGCTCATGGCCCTGTAGCACGGGGAGTGGATCACCTCTGTCTGGGACTGTGCCACATCATGCTGCAACTGTGCCACCACCTTCTGGATCTGTGCCATAGCAACCAGTGACTGCGCCATCTCCCTCTGGGACTGGGCCAGCTCCCTCTGCGTCTGTGCCATGTTGGCCAGTGCCTGGGCAATGCCGCCGACACTCAGCCAGGGCCGGTTGTAACTGGGCCATGCTTAGGCATGCTGCTGCAATGTCGAGGTGGCTCTGGCGCATGGCTGCCTGTGAGAGGACAGCCCTGACCTGGGCCTCGGCCACCTCCTGCACAGAATGCCCCAGGCCTTGAACATGCTGATTCCTAGCCAAAACCCTTGTCTCAAATGCCTCCACCTTGGACGCCACTCATGCAGTGTTGGCCTGGATGGAACACATGGTTGGCACCACCTCCTGCTCCTGCACACAGTTGGAGTCCTCCACCTACACCTGCAGGTGCTGGATGCTCATTAACAAATACTCATGGAGTCCCTGGCACAGCGAATGCATCTCCACAATGGGACTGTCTGTTCCAGAAGCCCGAGATCATTGACACCAATTAAGACCAATCGCCATCTGATTAGTGAGATGAAAGTCCAATGTAACGGCCTCCCGGGAGAGGTCACGGGCGGAATTCTCCGCTCCCGGGAAAAATCGGGAATGCCGTCGTGAACTCGGCCGAGTTTCCTCTCACCGTATTCACCCCCACCCGGGGGGCGAGGAGCGGCGCTCTGTTATTCTCGGCCGCCGGGCCTTGACGCTTGTGTAAAGGCGGCGCGCCGAGAATGATGCAGTGGCGGCGCCTATGTGACATCAGCTTGGCATGCGCAGGTTGGCCGGCTCCAACCCACGCATGCGCGGCTGATGTCACGACGGCTGATGGCTCAAACCTGCGCATGCGCGGTGGCCGTCTTCCCCTCCGCTGCCCCGCAAGACGTGGCGGCTTTATCTTGCGGGGCGGCGGAGGGGAAAGAGTGCATCGCTTTTAGACGCCGGCCCGATGATCAGTGGGCACCGATCGCGGGCCAGTTGCCCCCGAGCACAGCCGTGGTGCCCACTCCCCCCTTCTCCCCCCACAAGCTTCAAACTGGCCTTTGGCGCCCATGTTCACGATGGCAGCGACCAGGTGTGGTTGCCGCCATCGTGAAACGGTCGCGAACGCCAAGCCGCTTGGCCCATCCGGGTCGGAGAATCGACGGTCGCCGTGAAAAACGGCGAGCGGCGATTCTTCCGAGCGGGGGGTGGGAGAATCGCGGGGGGCGCCAGGGGGACATGAAATCAGTCGCCCGGCCCTCCCACGATTCTCCCACCCGGCATGGGGAGCGGAAAATCGCGCCCCAGGTGGTTGTCTTTTAGCATTTATTTTTAGAAATGTGAAGCTGGCGCAATGGCTGTTGAGGGGGACCGAGGAGGTGAGCAGCCATTTCCATTCTTTGGTTTGCATCCCAGGGACACTGGAGGTGCTTCCCCAGTGCCCACGGGAGATGGGCGTGGTTGGGGGCTGGGTGCCATAGGTCGGGGGTCATCCCTGGGCTGGGGGATGAGAGGTTTCGCGTCTGCGGGGCCTACAAGCCATCCTCCCATATTGTGTATACCCAAAACAGGGGCAACTACAGCTGCTGCCTGTCTGTCCTACCAAACACTTCCAGGACGGAGCCTAACAGTGAGCTCAAAGCCACCACCTGAATGAGGTCTGCATCAGGGGATTTTGATCTTGGACCACTGTAATTATTGGTGACTTTAATCTGCATATAGATTGGGTGAATCAAATTAGTCACAGTGCAATAGAGGAAGAACTTCTTGAGTGTATAGGGGATAGTTTTCGGGATCAATACTTTGAAGGGAACAGGCCATCTTGGACTAGATGTTGTGCAACAAGAAAGGATTAGCTGGTAATCTAATTGTGAGAGAACCCTAGGGGATGAATAACTATAAATTGATAGAATTCTTTATTAAGGTGGATAGTGAGGTAGTTGATTCTGAGACCAGGGTCCTGAACCTGAATCAAGGTAACTTTGAAGGTATGAAGCCTGAGATGGCAATGACTGGGAAACATTACTGAAAGGAAGGACAGTGGTCAGGCAATGATAGGCATTCACGGAACGAATAGGTGAACTCCAAAAGTAGCTTATTCTTGTTTGGCACAAGAGTAGAAAGGGAACTGTGGTCAAACCATGGCTTATAAGGGAAATTAGAGATAGTATTAGATTCAAAGAAGAGGCATACAAATTAGCAAGAAAAAGCAATAGATCTGGTGATTGGGAACAGTTTAAGCGATCGATAAAGAAGGGGAAAAGACAATATGAACGAAAGCTAGCAGGGAACATAAACTGATTATAAAAGTTTCTATAGGTATGTAAAGAGAAAAAGATTAATAAAAACTAATGTAAATCCCTTACAGTCAGGAACAGGGGACATGGTGGCATAGTGGTATTGTCACTGGACTAGTTAACCAGAGCTCCAGGTTCAAATCCCACCCTTGCAGATGGTGAAATTTGAATTCATAAAAATCTGGAATTAAAGTCTAATGATGACCATGAAACCATTGTCGATTGTCGCAAAAACCCATCTGGTTCATTCATGTCCTTTAGGGAAGGAAATCTTCTGCCCTTACCTGGTCTGCCCTCCACGTGACCCCAGACCCACAGCAATGTGGTTGACTCTTAACTGTCCCCTCAAGGGAAATTTGGGATGCACAATAAATGCTGCCACAACCTGCGATTCCAACGTCCCATGAACGAATAATAAAAAGAAATTCATAACGGGAACAAAAAAATGACTGAGGAACTAAATTTGTACTTTGCATCTGACTTTACAAAGGAAGATATGAATAATGTACTGGAAGTTCTGAGAAACACAAGGTGATGAGCTGAAGGAAATTAGTATCAGTAAACAAATGGTTTTAGGGAAATTAATGGAATTGAAGGTGGATAAATCTCCAGGGCCTGATAATTTGCATCCCAGAGTACTTAAGGAAGTAACCCTAGAAATAGTAGATGCTGGGGGCAGCACGGTGGCGCAGTGGGTTAGCCCTGTTGCCTCACGGCACCAAAGTCCCAGGTTTGATCCCGGCTCTGGGCCACTGCCCGTGTGTAGTTTACACATTCTCCTCTTGTTTGCGTGGGTTTCGCCCCCACAACCCAAAGATGTGCAGCGTAGGCGGATTGGCCACACTAAGTTGCCCCTTATTTGGAAAAAATGAATTGGGTTCTCTAAATTTATTTTTAAAAATAAATAGTAGATGCATTTGTGGTCATTTTCCAAAATTCTTTGGACTCTGGAATTGTTCCTACAAATTGGAGGGTAGCTAATGTAAATCCTTATTCATAAAGGGAGGTAGAGAGAAAACAGGGAACCAATGAGCCCAACATTGGTACAGTAGTAGGGAAGATGCTGGAGTCCAATATCAAAGATTTCACAGTACAGCATTTGGAAAGTAGTGGTGTAATCAGACAAAATTCTAACAGGATTTGACAGGGTAAATTCAGAAAGAGTGTTCTCTGTGGTGGGGGAGTCCAGAACTCGGGTCATAGTTTGAGGATAAGGGGTAAACCTTTTAGGACTGAGGTGAGGAGAAATATTTTCACCCAGAGAGTGGTAAATTCATTCCCACAGAAAGTAGTTGAGGCCAAAACATTGTGTAATTTCAAGAAGGAATTAGATATAGGGGGGGTGAGGACTTTGATATCTGGAACTGCACTGCCCGTTTTGGCCCTTTGCACCGATTGTGGGCTAACTCTGCAGGGACAGAGAGGGGGCTTTGTGAGCCACGCAGTTGATGCGTTGGGGGGATTCTATGGCAGGTGGCATATGTGGGCACCGCATCTGGACATGGAGAGGTTGTGCTGGTGGGTTAGAGGGATGCTGAGGCAGAAGCACAGTGATGGGATGTGGGGAGTGTGCGAAGTGGCAGTTACTGGCTTATTTGGAAGGGGGGTCGGAGGTCAGGGGGATGGCAGGCGGAACTATTGCCAGGAGGCCGGTTAACATACACTTGCAACTCAATGGAGGTTGTGGGTCTTCTTCCTCACTGTACGACAGTCCTCCTGGTCATACTAAACTGATGGCCGCTGCCACTGCCTCCCAGGTGGCATTGGTGGACCTGCTGCTGGTCCTCCAACCCCCACAGGGGAGCACAATGTCCTCTCTCGCATCCACGGCATCCAGAATCCTGGCCAGGTCAACAGCCCCGAAGCATGGAGCAGGTGTGTGTGGTGCCATACTTCTGTGCTGACTGGGAGTGAGTTGTGAGGGAGCATTTAAAAGCAACTCCCCCATGTTAGCATGGAGATGCCACGCACAAGTCTAGTGAATCAGCTAACGAAATAACCAGTACCAGTGTGAAGCTCGTGGGGGCTAATATTTGGCGCTAAGTGCAGTTAAATATGGGCTGCGATCTCGCCGACACGGCTGACGGGAAATAGCCAGAAAATCGCACCCGACATGACACTTTGAACTTTTTCCATCACATCGCGCCCCACATATTTTTGAGAAGGTGCCATGTTTTACGAAATGAATCTGATTATTATCCAAATTGTTTCTGAATCTGTAAAAATGGTTCAATTATGCAAGAACAATTCATCATCAGCAGCAGCTGTGACATTGCTATTGAAATCAGTGAACATAACTTATGGCAATCATTAAAGTCAACTTGTGCAGAGCAGGAGGGCCAAACTTTCCCTATCTAAATATCAAACTACAAAACTATTCTGAATAAGGTCATATGTAGTAACAGCAAGAATCATTAAACACAAGGATAATGAGACCAGCACAATTAGATTGCGTTCCAGGTAGTTACTCCTCATTTAACTTCCATATCAACATTCCTTCTGTGCTTTTATTTCAGAAATGGGCTTTTGCTCTATTTTCTATATATTTTTTGCTGCCCTGATTGTAATAATGCCATCTCATTATCATGATTTTCTTTTTCTCTTGCAGTGCATGTATATACCCCACTAGCACTCTTCCCCTGCTAAGAAGGTAACTAAGCAATCTATCCCAACCCTATTAGCAACACTATCTTGAATCCAGCCATATGGAAGGTCAAGATGGTGTACTGACTTGCCATCTGATGTTTCCCCCTCCTTGTGGGGAAGTGTGGGAACCTCCTGCAACACCCTAATCTTTTGTCAACATTGGCATGAATCCATGGTAACGTTTGGAAGGGGCAACAAAGAGTCCACAGCGAGTTGCAAAGAAAAACAAAACTTACTTTATTTAACACATTAACTATTATGTACAGCTCCAGTAATTCCCTACTGGGTCTTCTCTCGTCTGTGCCTGACTGGCCATCTCTATTTATACAACGCACAAACCTTACCAAAGCAAAGCTTCCCATGGCTTTGAAACAATATTCCAAACACTGCTGCCTGCTGGGTCTCTATACCCTGTCCCTATTACAACTGTGGAATGTGATGTGTTAGGCGGGTTGGTTTGACGTTGACTGCAACTGGATGCAGGGAAGCTAGAAACTAACATCTAACACGTTAGTGTTACGATCCAACACGGTTTTATTTAAACTACGAACGGCTGTACATGTTCAGCTGTGGGTTGACACTGGATGAGAATATAGGAGGCATGGTTAGTAAGTTTGCAGATAACACCAAGATTGGTGGCATAGTGGATAGTGAAGAAGATTATATAAGATTGCAACAGAATCTTGACCAATTGGGCCAATGGGCTGATGAATGGCAAATGCAGTTTAATTTGGATAAATATGAGGCGATGCATTTTGGTCAATCAAATCAGGGCAGGATCTACTCAGTTAATGGTAGGGAGTTGGGGAGTGTTACAGAACAAAGAGATCTAGGGGTACAGGTTCATAGCTCGTTGAAGGTGGAGTCGCAGATGGACAGGGTGGTGAAGAAGGCATTCAGCATGCTAGGTTTTATTGGTCAGAATACTGAATACAGGAATTGGGACATCTTGTTGAAGTTGTACAAGACATTGGTAAGACCACACATTGAATACCATGTTCAGTTCTGGTCACCCTATTATAGGAAGGATATTGTTAAACTAGAGAGAGTGCAGAAGAGATTTACTGGGATGGTTCAGGGACTTGATAGTCTGAGTTATAAGGAGAGGCTGGGACTTTTTTCCGTGGAGCGTAGGAGACTTAGGGGTGATCTTATAGAGGTCTATAAAATAATGAGGAGCATAGATAAGGTAGATGGTCGACATCTTTTCCCAAAGGTAGAAGAGTCTAGAACTAGAGGGCATAGGTTTAAGGTGAGAGGGGAGAGATACAAAAGAGACCAGAGACAAATGTCTTCACACAGAGCAGGGTGAGCATCCGGAATGGGCTGTCAGAGGCAGTAGTATAGGCGAATGTGATTTTGACTTTTAAAAAGCAGTTACACAGTTACATGGACAGGGTGGGTTTTGAAGGATATGAGCCAATTGTGGGCAAGTGGGACTAGCTTAGTGATAGAAACTGGGCGGCATGGACAAGCTGGTCCTAAGGACCTGTTTCCATGCTGTAAACATCTATGACTCTATGACTATATTTTTAGGCATTGTATATCATGAATGTAAGGCTAGTCATTCTACCAAATCATAGTGATTGGATGGGAATTCTTGTACATAAATGTTAAATGTTAATTTAGAAAGGAAAGAAATAAGATCCTTGTATATAATATCCTGACACATATTAAAAACATTCCAAATTCTTATCATAGAATTTTTTTACAGTGCAGAAGGAGGCCATTCGGCCCATCGAGTCTGCACTGGCTCTTGGAAAGAGCACCCTACCCAAGGTCAACACCTCCACCCTATCCGTATAACCCAGTAACCCCACCCAACACTAAGGGCAATTTTGGACACTAAGGGCAATTTATCATGGCCAATCTACCTAACCTGCACATCTTTGGACTGTGGGAGGAAACCGGAGCACCCGGAGGAAACCCACGCACACACGGGGAGGATGTGCAGACTCCGCACAGACAGTGGCCCAAGCCTGAATCAAACCTGGGACCCTGGAGCTGTGAAGCAATTGTGCTATCCACAATGCTACCGTGCTGCCCAAATTGTTTTGCATTGAATTAATTTTGATGTATAGTCAATGTGTTCACAAATGCAAACAAAAGAGGCAATTTTTATACAATTTTAGCGAAGGTCCAAAAACAGCAAATGAGTTAAATAATTTGTCAATCTGATTTTATTTCTTGCTGCTGTAGCAAAATGTTTGTCAGGATATCATGAGAATTCCCTTATCTTTAAAAGTTCCGTGGGATCTCTTACATTTACTTGAAGTTGCTAATAAGCCTTGTTTTAATGTATCATCAAAAGACCGCACTGAATTTAAGTTTTGACCCAGGTCATACACTGACATCTCAAAGGGAGCTTGAATATGTACCTATTGCCTTAAAACACAACAGTTAACCAAGCTCTCACTTTGATAACTAATGCAATGGCAACATACAAGCATACAATTTTTAAAAATATTTTCGGAAATCTTAAATCTTGTAAATTTTCTGGAACTGGGACTAAAATGTGCAATACTATAGTTATATATGTCTTACAATATCAACCCCAAATTCCTTAAATTTTTAATGTACGGGTCTTGTATGGTAGTATTAGACATTACCCTCCAAAATGAAGTAGAGCACCCTGCAGTATAGGCATAGTATTCTTGGATGTACAGGCAAGTTTACATACAATTTATCTCCCCCCCCCCCCAAATAAGGAGACATTTTTAGTATGGCCAATCCACCTTCCCTGCCATTTTTGGGTTTGGGGTTGGACCTGTAATGATGGCCTGATTTATATTACAAGAACACTTGTAGCTAAAGCTATAAATTATTTATTAACATTAACTGTGGGTCAAATTATATGCAAAACAACAGATGAATAACAGGACAAACCATCATCTCTCTCTCCCAGATCCCTAGTCAGTCTTAGGTCACCTGACTCTAACAAACACTTATGTACTAATGAGACTCCTAGTGGTCAGTTGGTGAATTACAACACAACTGTGTTATCACTACATCCTCTTTCCTTTGAAGGAATACATTAATACATTATCATTTACATGTGATATCATTAACCTCTGAGTCTAACAGTATTAAAACTGGTGTGATAAATGTATATATATACATATACATATACATATATATATATATACACACACAAGAATAGCAGGCATACTATGTACAAATAGTCCAAATTTACAAATTGAGTGGATCAGGTTTTCTTCTGACTCCAGTTGATCTTCTCAAAGTTTTACTTTGCTGCTCAGAACTTGTAGATTCAATGTTCTCCATGACATTCTCATGCTCAGGAACTGCTGAACTATCTGACATTGCAGCTGATGTAAATTTGTCATCCATTATGTTGTTGTGAAAGTCATCTTTGGTTTTCAAGAGCGCGCAATGATTTCTACTTAAAACTAACTTGTTCTCTGTCTGTACATTGTAGGAATGAGGTGCTACCTCTTCAAGTACAATGGCTTTTCTCGATCAATTGCCTGAATCTTTTATTCTCACAATGGCATCACTACTCAGAGGTGGTAAAGTTCTAGACACTCTATGATAGAACTGCTTTTGTTTTGCTTTAATGTTTTGCATTTCCTGCAGTACCATTGCATTCTCCTCATTCTTTTCCAAGTATGGGCGTGTGGTACACAACCTTCTATTCATGAGTAACTCTGCTGGTGATGTCCATTGCCATTGTAAAGATTGTTTTGTTAAGATCGTTGGGATCCATGCCTGTACGAGCATCCCCATTTTGTTGTTTACATATTCTATGGAATTTACCTCATTGGTAGCTTCTTCTATCTTCTTGATGTGGTTTCACATCTGATACTGGTGGTAGGGTAGAAATGAGATTGGCCTGCTGTTGCACGTTTTACTATGGGCGTAAAACGCGTTTATTGGAGTGTATTAACACGCCTCCGAGTTCGACGTGTGCTTAACACTGCTAGGCTCTGTTCTATGTAATTATTTAGCTCTGGAGTCGCCAGTTGCCGTACAGGCAACGTCACAAGTATTCCAAGGTCAAATTCAAAGTAATAAAGACGATACACCGATTAGTCAAGTTCAAACGATCAATATTTATTATACAGTTAATAATAAATACTCATGCACACACTAAGAGACTAAGCTACAACTAAACATAAGCAAACAGAATACTTATCTAACAGGAACAGGCAAGGTCAGAGAACGAGGCCTTCGTCCTGGTTTTGTCTGCAGCCTTCAGCAAGCGTTCTGGCACTTGGGAGTCTAGTGGGCTTGGATCGCGTAGCGAGCGTTGAACTTACGGTTTCGGCGGCTGGTGCTCAACGGCTGGAGTCAGGATACCAGGTGTCAGTCGGAGCCGGAGCACGGGTTTAACAGACCGGACAACACGAGGTCCCTATCTTTTATAGGGGTTCCGTTGTCCTTCCCTCTTCTCGGGCGGGCTCTACCTATTGGATCAATTTCTTATCGATACTGGATTAATTCCCCAATGCGAGGGGGTCTCCGTGATGGAGGGGGCGTTTCTTATGTCCTTTTGTTTGGAGGTTTCTGGTGCCTCGATGTCTGGGTCTTGATTGGAATGTGTCCATTCAGAACCAAATGTATCTTTTGTGTGGGTGTTCAAGTCTGATGGCCTCATTAGCATGCAAAGCGTTTTGCCATTTGCACCTAGCTAAGGTCTTTTCACCTGAGCCCAAACTGGTTTCTGCTGCTGCAGAATGCAAACTGCTCTTTGCAGACTGCTGTTCTGGCTGAACTGTCTGTTTCCCAGCAGCCTTCCATTTTAGTTTGGCTCAGTGTCCATTTTGCGTGGCCAGCATGGCTACATTCCCTCCTTGTGATCCTCACAATCATACTATTGTGAAGGATCTCCTATGTACTTTGCCTCCTTGTGTTCTGACCTCTTGCCAGTTCCTGTTCTACTCTGTTCTAAACTATGGGAAGAAGAGAAAAAAAATTTTAACTAACATTTCTACTTGGCCCTATGTCAAAAGGGACATGCATTACTACAATTGGGAACCTCTACCTATCACTATTAACCTTAACCTTAACTTAAACATTTCATCACTCTAAAATCTTAACCATTCACACCACAACATCACACTTCCCAACTCGGCAGTCGAGTATGGAACAATATAATACATGGCTGAATTTTATTTACAGAGTGTTGTAATCAGTGAGGGGTTGAGGGGTTTGGTGGAATCCGAAGATGGGGGATTGCACTCTATAGATGGGTGAGGTGCTGGAACGAGAGGCTCTCCTCTTCCATTTCCTCAACCTGAGGGTCTGCACTAGGACGATGAGGATCGCGATCACCAACAGTGATTCGATTATGTAGGACATGGAGTACCACGTCATGAATTTAGTACACCAGGTCTGAACCTCGCTGATCAGAGCTGAGCACTGGGGGTTTGTTGTACTAACATTTACGGTGGGGGTTGTGGGGGAAACGTGTCTTGTTTCCACACATATACATATGACATTAAACAGTAATAAGTGGGCTTCCATCATTTTGCTGTTCTTCTTCTTTCTCTTCCTTCTTCCTCCGGTATTGACAATCCTGGCTTCGACCTCTGTCTCGTCCTTTGAAACCTTTGGGATCAAGCACAGTATCTGTCAATACACAGTTTAAGACCTTTACTTGTTAGTGCATCTGTCTTTCAAATCCCAATTGACCCTTTAAAATGACTGGCTAAGTCACACCCTGTGACTCCCCTCATTTTTTTTTCAAAAAGCGAATTTAAAGACCAGCATACACCTAACAATCCTTCCTTCTGCGAGCCGTCTCGCAGGCTTTGCTGATTTACCATCCGAATGTTCCCGGATGTAAATAGCATGTGGGATGGTGGCCGAAGGGCTACCTAACGTAAAATGAAAACAAACTTTGAAAGAAACATCCGAATGAGTTGCGTATGGGCCGCTACGGGTACGAGTTGGATGGAATCCCCGGGTAGGGCGTGCTGTGCCATACCCGAGCTTGGCTGACCAAGGGTTGGTTCTCAGACAGGGCGGGTCCTCAGTGCCGTTTGTCCACTGCCTGAGTAACCTGGAAAAAACGGGTACGAATGTGTTGACCATGACTTGCAGCCTCTATTTCGCCGAATAGAGGGGCACCTTAAAAAAAAAAAAAACCAAGGGAGCCAAGATGCTCCACCTGAGGACATGAGCTGGTCCTCAGATATTTTAGACGATACGGTGAGCTGCTCACCAGGCTGTCACAAGTGTTACAACTTTGGAAAAGATCTCCAATCAAACCGAAGTTCTCAAAGGTATCTGCGGACAAGCTAACGTGTATGTGAGGTGGTCACAATCTTTTCAGCTGAAAAGAAGATGTCCATCCTCCAACTGAAACATTTACATTCCTGAAAACAAACAAACATAAAACGAAGACAAACATACGTGCAGGTTCCATCAGAAAGGACATCGTTTCCCTTAAACGATTCCTATCTTACATCATCTGGACACCTCACTTTGATTCTGCCTCTGTGAACAGGGTCACAAAGGGGTTGCCGTGTCGGGAGTCAGACACCGTGTCGTCCTGCTCTCCCGGATCCCACACCCTTGTGTGGATCAGGCATGCTATTTTGGAGTTGTGTGACCGGGGGTCACTTTCATCATTGCGGACAAGTCTGTAGGAATTGTCCCTGTGCCATTGTGTAGTGTCGAGTGTGTTGTCGGGGTAGTCGGGGTCGGGTGGTGGTTCTGGGTTTTTAAGGTAAGTGACTTCCATGGGGTCACTGGAGTCGGGGTCGTAGGTGGTGCAGTGTGGGCTGTATGGCTGTGTGGTGTCGCTGTCTTCAGAGTCAGTGTCAGTCCTACTGTCTCTGCTGTGGCAGCTTGTGGGCGTGTCGGGGCGTGGTCTGTAGTGGTCTGTGGGCGGAGTCGTGGGCGAGTCCGTGGATGAACTGGTCTGTGAGGGGGATGGTGGAAAAGTGTCTCTGGTGGGCGGGGTGAAGTGTTCTGCTGCATCCAGCAGGACATGGTGAGCATGGTTGGCCTGTGTTCCATATGCCTTTAACTGGTTTATATGGAACCACGCGGTCTTCCCATTAGGATATTTGATCCTGTAAACGGAGGGGCTAATTTTGTCCGAAATTGAGTAGGGACCGGAATATTTTGGAGCCAAAAAACTGCTGGGGTTATAAACAGATAACATTACCTGTTGCCCAACCTGGAATTCTGTGGTGTGGACGGTCTTATTGAAACAGGCAGTCCGTTGCTGTCGGCGTTTCCCTAGCTGGACTGCGGCTGCGAGCTGTGCAGACCTCACAGTCTCAACTAGATCTTTAACTGCCTTTTCATGTGTGAGGGCCGTCACTTCGGGGCTTGTCATGTCCAGTCCTAAAAGGAATTCTGTACCTTTCATAGGGCGTCCGGTCATGAGTGTGTGTGGTGTGTATCCTGTCGATGTGGAGACAGTGTTCCTTATGAACATAAGTGCAAAGGGGAGCACTGAATCCCATGTGGTATTGTTCTCTTGAACCATTTTCCTAAGGGTAGTTTTTAGGGTCCGATTCATGCGCTCCACAATCCCGCTGGACTGTGGATGATACGCAATGTGGAAGTTCTGTTTGATTCCGAATATTGTCAGGACGTTCCTCATGACCCGTCCTGTAAAGTGAGATCCCTGGTCCGAATCGATACTTCGGGGTAAACCCCATCTCGTGAAGATGTGGTGGGTCAGGATCTTTGCAGCTGTCTTTGCTGTATTTGTTCGTGAGGGAAATGCCTCTACCCACTTGGTAAAGGTATCTATCACCACCAGAACGTATTTATAGCCATTCCGACAAGGGGGCAATGGACCTATAAAGTCGATCTGGAGGTTTGTCCAAGGGCCGTTAACTGGGCGAGTATGCCGAAGTTGTGCCTTCTTAGAATACCGCTCCGGGTTATTCTGTGCACAAATCAGGCAATTCTCTATGTAGTGCGTTACATCATTCCTGAGATTAGGCCACCAACAGAGTTGCCTGAGGTGCCTCGTTGTTGCATCAATTCCCTGATGCCCGTGTCCGTCATGGAACAAGGCAATCATCTGATTCCTGTCCTGCTGTGGGACCACATAAAGTTGGTCCTTAATGATCACACCCTCATGTGTGGTCAGTGCGTGTTTAAAGTGCTCGTACGCAGGCACAAAGTTTCCCTTGAAAACCTCCCTGAGGTCTCCGTCCTGTTTCTGTGCTGCCACGAGATCTTTAATATCAGTCTGTGAGACTTGGACTGCGCTCACAGGGGCGCTAGCTGGTGCGCTAGCTGGGGGGGTCCATAAGTGTCCTCTCCTGGAACCTGCCTTAGCCAACGCGTCGGCTTTTACATTACCAGGGGGTGATGACCTATGGTGGCTTCGAACTTTTATAATGCCGAAGGTCCTGTCCTTCGCTTTCTCTAGGATATGCTGGAGTAAGGGGGCTGATGGAAGGGGTTTTCCGTCTGCGGAGACAAAACCTCGTGTCCTCCACAGGGGCAGAAAATCGGTTAAACTGTTACAGACATATAAGCTGTCCGAATATATGTCTGCTGGGCTGGGGAAAGAATCGGGGTGGTCCACTATGTACGCTATGGCTGCTAGCTCGGCTGCCTGCGCGCCTAAGTGACCTGGTAACTTAAGAGCGATTTCTTCGAGAGCGCGCCCCTGCGCGTCCTCTACATAGATGCCGCATCCTGTGATACGCTCACCATTTAAAACTGTGGAGGAACCGTCTACATAAATCCTCAAGGGTCCACACGTGTCTGTGGGCTGGGGGCTTTGTTTCGGGTTCCCTATCTTCCTGGGGGGTGTTTTGGCTAAAAAGGGTCCTGTGTTATGCAGGGGAGCTACAATTTCACAGTCATGGGGCTGTCCGGGGTATTGGAGGTTGTCTGCTAAGTATGTGTGTGTGCGGGTCCGTTTTACTGTAATGTCCCGTCCTTGTAAAAGTAGGGTCCACCTAGCTGCCCTAATCTGGCTAACTGAACCGTCCTTCAGTCGACCGTCTAGTAGTAGCTGTGTGGGTGTGTGTTCGGTCAGAATAGTAATGGGGTTTAGTCCGGTTATGTATGAGAAATACTGTACTGCCCAGAAGACAGCAAGGAGGTGCCTCTCACAGGCTGAAAATCCTTGTTCTACCGGGTCTAACAGTCGGGAGGCATAAGCCACTGGTCTTAGCTGCTCGTGCCGTTCCTGAAGCAACACGGCCGAGAGGGTCAGATCTGTGCTAGCTACCTCGATTGCGTACGGGGAAAGTTGGTCGGGGACTAGCAGCGCGGGTGCTGCACTAAGGGCTCGTTTCAACTCTTCCACAGCGCCTGTATGCTGCGGAAGCCATTCCCAGGGGGCTCCTTTCTTAAGGAGGTCTGAAAGTGGGGCGGCTTTTGTCGCGAATCCGTCTATGTGGTTCCGACAATAGCCAACCAGTCCTAAAAACGACCGGAGGGCTGATACATTTTGGGGAAGGGGCAATTTGACAATCGAATCAATTCTTTTGAATTCGATCTCGCGTTTGCCGTGCGTGATGACTGATCCCAAATACATCACTTTACTTTCCAATATTTGGGCCTTTTTCGGGTTAACTTTACAGCCAATTTCAGTTAAGAGTTCCAGGAGTTCGGCCAGAAGCGAAATGTGCTCTGCCTTTGTGTCTGTCTGCAGTAGTAGGTCGTCTACATACTGTACCAGACATTCGGGTCGGGAAAATTTTTCTAATCCACTTGCCAGCTGTCGGTGGAAAATGGAGGGTGAATTGTGGAATCCTTGTGGGAGGCATGTCCACGTGTACTGCTGTGTTTTAAAAGTGAATGCGAATTTGTATTGGCACGCTTTTGCCAATGGTATTGACCAGAATCCATTACTGATGTCCAATACCGTGAAGTACTTGGCGTTGAGACCCTGCTTGAGCATGGTCTCGGGACTAGTAGCTACCGTTGGGGCTACTGCGGGGGTTACTTTGTTGAGTTCCCGATAATCGATGGTCAGACGCCATGATCCATCGGGCTTCCTCACTGGCCAAATAGGGGCATTGTTGGTGGAGGCTACCGTTCTCAGTACACCTTGGTCCAACAAGCTGCCTATAACCTTTTCTATTTCCACCTCTGCCTCGAGGGGAAATCTATACTGCTTTTGCGGTCGGGGGTCCTGTCCGGTAACATGAACTTGTCCAGTCATTCTGCCACAGTCATGACGGTGACTTGCAAATGCTGTCCTGTGTTTGTTTAGTAGGGCCTTAATTTGTCGGTCGGTGTGGAGTGTAGTCAGGTCGAATGAGTACTCTCCCACTGCGCTAATCCGATTAGCGTAGTCTCCTACTGTGAGGGTGGCTGGGGCTCTGTCCGATCTAGCCATTCGCCAGACACACTGGTTCACTGGGTCGAACGACAAGCTGTGTGTGTTCATAAAATCTATCCCCAGGATGTGCTCTGCTGTCCGGGGAAGATTTACTAAAACTACGGGGTGTCTTGTGCTAATGTTCCCTAGCTGGATCGCTACGGGTGCTGTGATATGTCCCTGCTGCGAGTGTCCGGTGAACCCGCTAAGTGTGATGGTGGAGGTGGTCGGCCACGTGTCTGAGTGTGCCGTGGTTGTGGAGTTAATGGTGGTGCGGGATCCTCCTGTGTCCCACAGTAACTCTATGGGCTTCCCTTTGACTTTTGCCGTGACTACGGGCCTCCCTGATGAGTCCCATAGTGTGTCACAGACCCAAGTGGGGGAGCCCGAACACCGTCAGTTCGTCTCGTCCACATTGGTGGGTCCTGACTGTACTGCTACATTGTGGATTGGTTTTGCCTTGTTGCGGTTCAGAGTGCCTGTCTGCTGGCCTCTCTGAGATCGCTGGGGTGCTTGGCACTCTTTTGCCCAATGCCCTAACTGTCCACAGTTATAGCATTCCTGTCCTTTCTGTTGAGGGCTGCTCTTGCCTTCATTTACCCATGCGGGCTTCTGGTGCTCTCTGACTGCTTGGATATCTGCAGCAGCCTGAGCCTCTTCTGGGGATCTAACTTTTCCTTTTGCCTGAAGCGATTGCTCCCAAGCGCGGGACAATCTTTTCAGGACCCATTTTTCGTTATGGGCCTCTTCTGAGGGGTCGTAATTATTGCAAGCGCTCTGTCCTGCTTCTGTTGCGTGTGAGATAATTGTGCGCGTCCACTTAACCATGTTTTCGCGGGTTAAATGCGCTCTATCTAGCTGTCCGAAAACTGCGCTGAAATGAATCCACAGCCTTCCTGCGAATGCTGTGGGGTGTTCGGATCTCTTCTGCCTACACTTATTCAATCCTTCTACGGGGTCACCTCTATTGTACCCGATGGCATCTAAAATGGCAGTGTGCATCTCCTCTAGGCTGCCTCCTGCCACGTTCTGTGGGTCGGGGAGGGCTGCCACTACGCTTTGGTCTAAGCTCAGCACGGTGAGCTTAACCTGCTCTCTCTCATCCAGGCCGTACATGGTAGCCTGCTGCTTTACTTTAGCGAAAAACTGGTGGGGGTCTGCGGTGGGGAGGAACGGAGTGATCTTTTCACAAGCGTCCCTTAGCTGGGTTACTGTTAAAGGGGTGGTGTAAGTTATGTCTGGGGCGCCTTCTGATTCGGCTTTCCTCTGTGTGGTTACGGGATTCATGGGTGCGGTTATGATCTGAGCTGGGGGGGGTTGGGGTGCCTGTCGTTTCTGCTGAGCTGCTGGCGCACATGTTCCCTGAACATAACGCTGCGCTGTCTCGCTTAATTCCTGCCAATCTGGGGCGTTTTCCCCATCTAACTGAGCTCCAAAGGTGCTTTGGAAGCCATTCTGCACCGAAAGCAGAGATTGCAGTTCCGCAATCTGTTTCCTGCATTTCGCGTAGTCAACTGTGCTTTGTCTTTGTTCGGTCGTTGCAGCGTGGAGTGCTCTCAAAGCTGCTTTGAGATCGGAACATTGCCTCTGCAATGCCTCCACCTGCTTTTCCGATTCCTGTCTTATCAGAACGGCACGTTGCACGTCCTGATAGGCTTTCTCATACTGGGTCTGGGAACTGCTCAGATGAGCTAGACAAGACTGGTGAGCCCTCTTGGCATCATCCACCTCTCTATCCTTCTCTGCCAACTTCCCTTTTAATTCCAGGTTTTCTTTCTCGATGTCCCTGACATCGACCTTACTCATTCGGTTCCTTTCCTCTAAATCTGTCCGGAGCGTCCTGATGACCTCCTCTGCGCCTCGCAACTGTGCCAAGCAGGACACAATCGCCATCGGCTTGCGTGCTTTACCTAAACTCTTTTTGTGTATCTGAGAGAGGTTCTCCCACCAAGTATGACCTATACTTCCGGGACCTGTCTCCTCATTTGCACAAAACTCTTTCCAAAGGGGCCATCCCTTTCCCTGCAGATATTTGCGGAGTTCCAGCTCCCACGTGGGACACTGGCCTACCCTGCTACTGCTGCTGGTCGCTGCGACCACAAACTTTGCTGGATCCATCAGACGTTCCATTGCCTGCATGGCCATTTCCTCTGACTCTCTTTTTATAATTTGGAACAGGGGGTTGCTGGGGTGGTGTTTCGAAAAAAGGGTACGGCTTACGCTATTTTCCGTTAACAAAACTACCGAAAGTTTGTCGCAACAAAAAGCTTTCAGTTTTACCTTACAGCCCTGTTAGTACGCATGCACTAAACACACTTCCGAATTTCGCTTATTATTTTGAACACCTTGAATACTTGTGATCTCTTTCTTTCTCTGCAATTTGGAGTTCTAATTCAAATTTCAGGGTCCTGGACACTGTGGTGTTTCCACTTACAACAGGGTCCCGGCGGATGTCGCCACTAAATGTTGCACGTTTTACTATGGGCGTAAAACGCGTTTATTGGAGTGTATTAACACGCCTCCGAGTTCGACGTGTGCTTAACACTGCTAGGCTCTGTTCTATGTAATTATTTAGCTCTGGAGTCGCCAGTTGCCGTACAGGCAACGTCACAAGTATTCCAAGGTCAAATTCAAAGTAATAAAGACGATACACCGATTAGTCAAGTTCAAACGATCAATATTTATTATACAGTTAATAATAAATACTCATGCACACACTAAGAGACTAAGCTACAACTAAACATAAGCAAACAGAATACTTATCTAACAGGAACAGGCAAGGTCAGAGAACGAGGCCTTCGTCCTGGTTTTGTCTGCAGCCTTCAGCAAGCGTTCTGGCACTTGGGAGTCTAGTGGGCTTGGATCGCGTAGCGAGCGTTGAACTTACGGTTTCGGCGGCTGGTGCTCAACGGCTGGAGTCAGGATACCAGGTGTCAGTCGGAGCCGGAGCACGGGTTTAACAGACCGGACAACACGAGGTCCCTATCTTTTATAGGGGTTCCGTTGTCCTTCCCTCTTCTCGGGCGGGCTCTACCTATTGGATCAATTTCTTATCGATACTGGATTAATTCCCCAATGCGAGGGGGTCTCCGTGATGGAGGGGGCGTTTCTTATGTCCTTTTGTTTGGAGGTTTCTGGTGCCTCGATGTCTGGGTCTTGATTGGAATGTGTCCATTCAGAACCAAATGTATCTTTTGTGTGGGTGTTCAAGTCTGATGGCCTCATTAGCATGCAAAGCGTTTTGCCATTTGCACCTAGCTAAGGTCTTTTCACCTGAGCCCAAACTGGTTTCTGCTGCTGCAGAATGCAAACTGCTCTTTGCAGACTGCTGTTCTGGCTGAACTGTCTGTTTCCCAGCAGCCTTCCATTTTAGTTTGGCTCAGTGTCCATTTTGCGTGGCCAGCATGGCTACATTCCCTCCTTGTGATCCTCACAATCATACTATTGTGAAGGATCTCCTATGTACTTTGCCTCCTTGTGTTCTGACCTCTTGCCAGTTCCTGTTCTACTCTGTTCTAAACTATGGGAAGAAGAGAAAAAAAATTTTAACTAACATTTCTACTTGGCCCTATGTCAAAAGGGACATGCATTACTACAATTGGGAACCTCTACCTATCACTATTAACCTTAACCTTAACTTAAACATTTCATCACTCTAAAATCTTAACCATTCACACCACAACATCACACTTCCCAACTCGGCAGTCGAGTATGGAACAATATAATACATGGCTGAATTTTATTTACAGAGTGTTGTAATCAGTGAGGGGTTGAGGGGTTTGGTGGAATCCGAAGATGGGGGATTGCACTCTATAGATGGGTGAGGTGCTGGAACGAGAGGCTCTCCTCTTCCATTTCCTCAACCTGAGGGTCTGCACTAGGACGATGAGGATCGCGATCACCAACAGTGATTCGATTATGTAGGACATGGAGTACCACGTCATGAATTTAGTACACCAGGTCTGAACCTCGCTGATCAGAGCTGAGCACTGGGGGTTTGTTGTACTAACATTTACGGTGGGGGTTGTGGGGGAAACGTGTCTTGTTTCCACACATATACATATGACATTAAACAGTAATAAGTGGGCTTCCATCATTTTGCTGTTCTTCTTCTTTCTCTTCCTTCTTCCTCCGGTATTGACAATCCTGGCTTCGACCTCTGTCTCGTCCTTTGAAACCTTTGGGATCAAGCACAGTATCTGTCAATACACAGTTTAAGACCTTTACTTGTTAGTGCATCTGTCTTTCAAATCCCAATTGACCCTTTAAAATGACTGGCTAAGTCACACCCTGTGACTCCCCTCATTTTTTTTTCAAAAAGCGAATTTAAAGACCAGCATACACCTAACAATCCTTCCTTCTGCGAGCCGTCTCGCAGGCTTTGCTGATTTACCATCCGAATGTTCCCGGATGTAAATAGCATGTGGGATGGTGGCCGAAGGGCTACCTAACGTAAAATGAAAACAAACTTTGAAAGAAACATCCGAATGAGTTGCGTATGGGCCGCTACGGGTACGAGTTGGATGGAATCCCCGGGTAGGGCGTGCTGTGCCATACCCGAGCTTGGCTGACCAAGGGTTGGTTCTCAGACAGGGCGGGTCCTCAGTGCCGTTTGTCCACTGCCTGAGTAACCTGGAAAAAACGGGTACGAATGTGTTGACCATGACTTGCAGCCTCTATTTCGCCGAATAGAGGGGCACCTTAAAAAAAAAAAAAACCAAGGGAGCCAAGATGCTCCACCTGAGGACATGAGCTGGTCCTCAGATATTTTAGACGATACGGTGAGCTGCTCACCAGGCTGTCACAAGTGTTACAACTTTGGAAAAGATCTCCAATCAAACCGAAGTTCTCAAAGGTATCTGCGGACAAGCTAACGTGTATGTGAGGTGGTCACAATCTTTTCAGCTGAAAAGAAGATGTCCATCCTCCAACTGAAACATTTACATTCCTGAAAACAAACAAACATAAAACGAAGACAAACATACGTGCAGGTTCCATCAGAAAGGACATTGTTTCCCTTAAACGATTCCTATCTTACATCATCTGGACACCTCACTTTGATTCTGCCTCTGTGAACAGGGTCACAAAGGGGTTGCCGTGTCGGGAGTCAGACACCGTGTCGTCCTGCTCTCCCGGATCCCACACCCTTGTGTGGATCAGGCATGCTATTTTGGAGTTGTGTGACCGGGGGTCACTTTCATCATTGCGGACAAGTCTGTAGGAATTGTCCCTGTGCCATTGTGTAGTGTCGAGTGTGTTGTCGGGGTAGTCGGGGTCGGGTGGTGGTTCTGGGTTTTTAAGGTAAGTGACTTCCATGGGGTCACTGGAGTCGGGGTCGTAGGTGGTGCAGTGTGGGCTGTATGGCTGTGTGGTGTCGCTGTCTTCAGAGTCAGTGTCAGTCCTACTGTCTCTGCTGTGGCAGCTTGTGGGCGTGTCGGGGCGTGGTCTGTAGTGGTCTGTGGGCGGAGTCGTGGGCGAGTCCGTGGATGAACTGGTCTGTGAGGGGGATGGTGGAAAAGTGTCTCTGGTGGGCGGGGTGAAGTGTTCTGCTGCATCCAGCAGGACATGGTGAGCATGGTTGGCCTGTGTTCCATATGCCTTTAACTGGTTTATATGGAACCACGCGGTCTTCCCATTAGGATATTTGATCCTGTAAACGGAGGGGCTAATTTTGTCCGAAATTGAGTAGGGACCGGAATATTTTGGAGCCAAAAAACTGCTGGGGTTATAAACAGATAACATTACCTGTTGCCCAACCTGGAATTCTGTGGTGTGGACGGTCTTATTGAAACAGGCAGTCCGTTGCTGTCGGCGTTTCCCTAGCTGGACTGCGGCTGCGAGCTGTGCAGACCTCACAGTCTCAACTAGATCTTTAACTGCCTTTTCATGTGTGAGGGCCGTCACTTCGGGGCTTGTCATGTCCAGTCCTAAAAGGAATTCTGTACCTTTCATAGGGCGTCCGGTCATGAGTGTGTGTGGTGTGTATCCTGTCGATGTGGAGACAGTGTTCCTTATGAACATAAGTGCAAAGGGGAGCACTGAATCCCATGTGGTATTGTTCTCTTGAACCATTTTCCTAAGGGTAGTTTTTAGGGTCCGATTCATGCGCTCCACAATCCCGCTGGACTGTGGATGATACGCAATGTGGAAGTTCTGTTTGATTCCGAATATTGTCAGGACGTTCCTCATGACCCGTCCTGTAAAGTGAGATCCCTGGTCCGAATCGATACTTCGGGGTAAACCCCATCTCGTGAAGATGTGGTGGGTCAGGATCTTTGCAGCTGTCTTTGCTGTATTTGTTCGTGAGGGAAATGCCTCTACCCACTTGGTAAAGGTATCTATCACCACCAGAACGTATTTATAGCCATTCCGACAAGGGGGCAATGGACCTATAAAGTCGATCTGGAGGTTTGTCCAAGGGCCGTTAACTGGGCGAGTATGCCGAAGTTGTGCCTTCTTAGAATACCGCTCCGGGTTATTCTGTGCACAAATCAGGCAATTCTCTATGTAGTGCGTTACATCATTCCTGAGATTAGGCCACCAACAGAGTTGCCTGAGGTGCCTCGTTGTTGCATCAATTCCCTGATGCCCGTGTCCGTCATGGAACAAGGCAATCATCTGATTCCTGTCCTGCTGTGGGACCACATAAAGTTGGTCCTTAATGATCACACCCTCATGTGTGGTCAGTGCGTGTTTAAAGTGCTCGTACGCAGGCACAAAGTTTCCCTTGAAAACCTCCCTGAGGTCTCCGTCCTGTTTCTGTGCTGCCACGAGATCTTTAATATCAGTCTGTGAGACTTGGACTGCGCTCACAGGGGCGCTAGCTGGTGCGCTAGCTGGGGGGGTCCATAAGTGTCCTCTCCTGGAACCTGCCTTAGCCAACGCGTCGGCTTTTACATTACCAGGGGGTGATGACCTATGGTGGCTTCGAACTTTTATAATGCCGAAGGTCCTGTCCTTCGCTTTCTCTAGGATATGCTGGAGTAAGGGGGCTGATGGAAGGGGTTTTCCGTCTGCGGAGACAAAACCTCGTAGGTTGTATCGGTGCTTTAAATAATGCATCTTCTTTAGATTTGCATCCCGTTGTCGAATGGTAGTGTGCTAAAATCAGTGAACACATCGCTGATGTTGCTGATAATGTCCTCAGAATCGTTGGAGTGTTGATGCAATCCTTTGTGGATGCTGTATACCAGCTGCCCTGGACCTACCTCATCACAGGACCGATCACCTAATAATGAATCCAAGCCCTCGGATATTATACAGAATGGGACAGAATAAACTGTGTTCTTCACCACCACACTCAAGCACCATAACATTTAATGCTTGATCGATTATAACCTCTCAGAGATATTTTGTGATTTCCTTTAATCGGCTGAAAGTTTAGATTTTAAAAAATCAATCATCCTGATTAAATTGGCTTTGACACCAGTGTCTAACTTCAATTGGACCAATGTACCGTTCAGCCATTTGTCCTCATCAACCACATTTTATTTAAATGGAGTATCAGTTAGCATTTTTTTACGTGCTGGAGAATTTTTTGATGTCTCCAAAAAAATTCTTCTCTGTTATTACTCCTATAAACAATGATGTTTCATCACTGGAGATGGTGCTGACTGACCTGGGTTGAGCTTAGAGTAACAATTCTGAGCAAAGTAATTTTTTTTCTTTGAACCTGCAAAAAGCTTGTCAAACGCTGGACACTGCCTTAATTTGTGCCTTTAACCACTCTTTTACACATAAATAATTTGGCCTGATCTTTAACCTGTTTGTTGATGTGTGAGGAGCTGCAGGAACTTTCCCGCCTTTTTTTGAAGTTTCCCGCCTTATTGAAAAAAACACGGCAACCAAAGTGCTTTCCCCCAAGAAGGCGCCACCATTACTGAGAAACATTTTAGAATGCTGTGCTGCTAGCTCGTCAGCCTGACAAATCTTAATGAATTGTTCTAAAGATAGCTCTGATTCCCTCAGCAACTGTTCCCTCAGCTTATTTTCATTCACACGTAACACAATCTGCTCCCGAATCATGGAAGATTCCACTGCAGAAAAATTACAGGTTTCAGTTTTTAACTTTAATTCAGTGCTGAAATAATCTATGGACTCTTCTGTCTTCTGTAAACATGATCTAAATACATGACATTCATAAATTTCACTCTTTCTGAGGGTGCAATGTTCATCAAATCTTCAAATTACTTCGTGAAAATGTTTACTATCTTCATCGTTTGCAAATTTAAACATATTAAACACAGAAATTGCTTTGTGTCTGCAGCTGTTACAAGCATACATATCTTAATAAAATCTGATTGATCTCCTAAATTTACTTCAGTCAGCAACAGATTAAATTATTGGTTAAATACACGCTAGTTGCTGTCCACATTATCACAAAATCTGAGACTCACTGGTGGCTTCAGCGCCTCCATGTAGTTTATTTGTGCAGTCTGTAAAATCTTCAAATCTCTGTGGACCTCATGGCAGGCTTTACCGATGATATGATAGTTTTTTTTCAGTGGTTACCTACCATCCAACCCTGGTACCATGTAAGGTCTTGTCGGATGGTCCGATTTATATTACAAGAACACTTGTAGCTAAAGCTATGAGTATATATTTGATCCATTAACTCTGGGTCAAATATATACAAAACAAGAGATGAATAGTAGTATGAACATGCATAATCCACTTTTTCTCTCCCAGCTCCCTATTCAGTCGGAAGTCACCTGACTCTAACATTCACTTGCATACTAATGAAATGCCTAGTGGTCAGTAGGCGAATTACAACACAACCATTATATCACTACAAGACCCACGAAGACACGGGGAGGATGTGCAAACTCCACATGGACAGTGACCTGGGGCCGGGATCAAACCAGGGTCCTAGGAGCCTTGAGACAGTAATGCTAACCACTGTGCTACCGTGCCATCCTACAAGCAATTTAATGTTATATTCTTTATCATAATGCACCACATTCTAAATAATTATAATGAATAACAGTATTGACCGGTCTCTCAGTAGAGGCGAGCAATATGCTAAATACAAATATTTCATCTTACATACTTTTATCTTTGGCAGGCCACTATTTTAAGCTTATAATTATTGCAAAGCACTGATTCATAATCGTATGAAAAATCTGTCATATTCGTTATGTTCCTCTCAATTTGAAAGAAAATGGAAGAAGCCGATGGATTACAGTGCATTCATATTAACAATATACAAATTGGGAATTACTGAGTGCATTGTATCAATAAAATAGATGTATTCTTCCTATTAGACTCATGGAACAGAAATGATGGGAGAATTTGAAATGAAGACAAATTGAGATTTCATAAAGTACTAACTTGAAAAAATAAACGCTGTTCACACCTCATAAAGAATGCAAGAATTAAATTATGTGGGAAAAGGCTTTTGTATGTTCCATTAAATCAATGCAAATATATTTACCAATTCTTACTGCTGACTTTAATAATCCAACAGAAAACATTATTATCCACATTCAAAGCACATTAGAATGGAATTAGTACTCCAGCCAAAGGGCAAAATCTCCAAAGACCATAGCTTCCAAATAGAATAGGTGTGTTTAAAGTGGACAATGGTGTATGATGCTTTGATGAAATGATTGAAAATGGTAATTGAATTTATTTTGTTATTTTAGTGAAACCTGTGCCCTTAACATCTTTTTCCAAGGCCATTGCATGCATTAAGAGACATAAATGCTCACCTAAAAAGTGTTTAAATAGTCAAAATAGCCTCAGCAATCACATGAACAAATAAAATGCCAGTCCATAATGGGAACAGCTTGGAAGCTAGCCATCTCTGCTGACATAGATGAATGAGATTGTACATGTTTAATAACACAAGGATCAAAAGGCAAGCATGCACAGAGCAGACATGATGAGCCTTATTTTCTTTGACTTTGTGTGCTTATCTTTTATGGTAGTATAAAGGTGGAATACGTTGCATGGGTACCTCCCTCCCTCAAATTAAACATTTTCTTATTAATAACGGCAATGGAAGGATAGTGGCCCCAGGCTGCAAAACATTGGAAAACTATAGGTATAAACAATTCCTCCCAGTACACAGGCTTATAATCTGTTTTCATTGGCTACTCTAACTGCAAATAATAGTGTTTTACATCTTAATCTAATGAAATGAATCAAACCCTTTAGTTTAACTGATAATCCAATTAAAGGATCACCCTCCTTTCTGTATACACTTGAAATTAACCTGAACTTTCGATAAATTATGAAAACATTTTTGAGGTAAGGTCTTCTATTCTGACACAGTAATATAAACATCCCGGGCTGGATTCTCCACCCAGCCGCGCCACATTTCTGCCCCGACCCGCCGGCGGGATTCTCCGTTACGCCGGCCAGTCAATGGGGTTTCCCATTGTGGGGCAGCTCCACGCTGTCGGGAAACCCTCGGGCGCCGGCATAATGGAGCATCCCGCCAGCGGAGAATCCCGCCCCCTAGCTTGGACAATTTTGCAGTCTTAAAATAGAACCCTGTTTTTTTAAATATAAATTTAGAATACCCAATTCTTTTGTTTCCAATTAAGGAGCAATTTAGTGTGGGCAATTCACTTACCCTGCACATCTTTTTGGGTTCTGGGGGTGAGACCCACGCAGACACGGGGAGAATGTGCAAACTCCTCATGGACAGTGACCCAAGGCCAGGATCGAGCCATGGCCCTCGGCGCCATGATGCAGCAGTGCTAACCACTGTGCCACCTTGCTGCCTGCAAATAGAACCTTGGTATTGTGAAAGAATGAACCAGAGTATCAGTTATAGTTATCCATATTGTATAGACGGAATTTTAATTCAGGCCATGATTATCTGGTCTTCTGTTATTCCTCACCCAACTGGAGTTTGGTTGGGGAACAATATGATTGGGTCCGAGTTGGGAGTGCAGTATGAAATTGGACCGGGAGAGCAGTTGCATTTGTTTGGAAAACCATACTGGACGATCTGTTTTGTAAATGAGTGAAAGTTAACCATTGATGAAGTGCAAGAGCTTTTCTGAAAATAATATTCATCATATGACCTCTTTCATTTTAAATAATTGTAAACACTTTCTAAACTGATTTTCAAAATTCAGTGGCTCTTGTTACACTGCAAAAGTCTTTATAATCTTGCTTAAATCACTTTCACAAAATACCGTAAACCATTTAAAGACTCAGGTAACAATATTCTTCGGCATCTCAAGTAAACAATGTAAACCTGTAATTTGTTTTTATTCTATGTTGTGATATTAAACTTCTAATGCTTCACATATAAAAGATAAAATCTGGCTTGTCCTGATTTGCAAAATTATTATCCAGCAATCCACAGGGGGCATTCAACTTTCATTAACAAGAGTGGAAGAGAGACTAAATATGGGCTCACCTCTGTTCTTGCAAATACTTAACATTTCACTGATTGAATCTCGAAATAAAATATTTTAATAAATTATCAAAACAAAGAATATGACCACTTCAGATACTCATAGAAACATAGAAAATTGGAGCAGGAGGAGGCCATTTGGCGCTCCGAGCCTGCTCCGCCATTCATTATGATCATGGCTGATCATCCAACTCAATAGTCTGATCCCGCCTTCCTCCCCATATCCTTTGATCCCTTTTGTGAGGGCCACAAAGTATCCAGCACAAGTTTGTAGAATAGAAATAAATAACAATTATTTACAATTACATATATATATATATATATATATATATAAAACAGCAGCAGCAGTACTCTCTTGCTGCTCACTCCTCTCCAGCTGGTTCCATACTGGCCAGCTTTATTTATGCATGGACTCTGCTAATGATTTCTCCTCCCCCCTCATTGGAGAAGCTCACACTCCCTAAGGATTGTGGGATTGCCATTAGTCCCTAGCCAGTGGTAAGCAGGCAGGTTATAACATCCTTCCCTCCAAAGTCACAGGAATCCACCGAAGCCCCTGGCGAAGGAGGGCATCGGACTCGTTTTGCCGCAGGTCGGACACCATTTGCATGACGCGCTGGATCCGGCGGCGTATAACGAGACAGAGAATGGTGCTTCCATGATGAATGGTGTAACAGTTGTACATCCACGGCACGTGGGACCAAGGACTCCCCCTCTGAGGCATCCTGTATCTCCATCTTGGAGTCGGAGTCCACTGTCTCTGTCATCTCGGCATCCCTATCTCCACGCAGTTCTGCAATGACCTGCGCAGGCTTCGAGTGCGGCACCAGAGGAAGATTGTGAGGAAAACTTTCCACTGTGTTTGGTATCTGTGGCTGTAGAAATGAGCTCCGGGGGCAGGGAATCTTTGGAAGAAACGGTCTTCTGGATCGAACGAGGTCTACATGCTTGCGCTGGAGACGACCCCGTTCGGCAAAAGATAATGCCAGGGACCCACTGGGCACCACCAGCAAAATTTCGAAAGACCACTGGGTCACCGGACACAAACTGCCGAATCGGCCGTGCCGAGAAAAACCATGTCCCTGCCGTTCTTGAGTGCGGCGTATTTTTGCGCCAATGTCCGGGAAAACCATGCTAAAGTGGGTGCGAAGTCTCCGACCCATTAGGAGTTCCGTGGGAGCTACCCCGGTCACCTCATGTGGAGTGGTCCTGTATGAAAACAAAAAACAAGCCAGTCTCGTGTCCATAGAAATGAAATTAAATGAAATGAAAATCACTTATTGTCACAAGTAGGCTTCAAATGAAGTTACTGTGAAAAGCCACTAGTCGCCACATTCCGGCGCCTGTTCGGGGAGGCTGATACGGGAATTGAACGGTGCTGCTGGCCTGCCTTGGTCTGCTTTCAAAGCCAGTGATTTAGCCCTGTGCTAAACAGCCCCATAATAATAGCAAATGGAACGGTTTTGGGCCACCTTCTCAATGTTGGTGTCGAGGCTTGGCCACCAGACATAACTCTGGACAAACATTTTCATTTTGGTCACACCCGGATGCCCATTGTGCAAGTCCTTTTGTGTCAGTTCCTGTTCTTTTTCCGGGACAATCACATGCGTCCCCCACAAGAGGATAAATGATAAAACAATGGCCAAGAATTTGTGATCAGTGGTGAAGGACCTGACCTCAAATAAAGCTGCTCGCTATCAGTGTTTGTTGTGCAGTTTCCCCTCTGTTGACAGTCATTTCAATCAGTTCTAAGTCAAGTGAATGCTTTACGTTGCAGTCAGTTTGGGTTAGGGTAAGCAGCAAGTAGGTGAGGAAGCAACCACATGGAAGTATTTGGACAGAGTAAATCAAGAAATTAAAGCACTTAATATTATTTACTTTTAATATATAAATGTCTTCGGCAGTGAAATAAATTATTGTTATTGGATTGAGATTGAAACAAAAATAAAGATAAATAAACTTCAAAAAAGTTTTTTTTTAAATCATTTCAGAGAAATTTGACACTCCACAAATATAACATTGGCTTCTCAGGGCCAGTGTGAGTGTTTATCTGTCATTGTGAAGTTAACACACTGTTGAAAACCCAGGTGTACCTCATGCAACAAGGTTTAACCTTTTCAAGGGTTTTTTACAGTGAGACAAGCGATGTAGAAATGGACGTTTTCACCAAACTATGGTTCGAATTTTCACGGCAACCAAAGTGCTCCGTGCATAGCTGAGATGCTGCTGGAGCCCCAAATCCAGAAGCTCCGCCCTCAATTTGGAGCCATCGGTGTTTTGCGGACAGCTGCATATGTAAAAGTGTAACTTCCTTCAAGCAGATCAATTTTTTGTTACTGGGATTTCCAAAACATGACTCCTGGGATTTAGACTATTGAGGAAGCCTACAATCTTATGCACCTCTAACCATTTAGACTGGGCATCGATTAACAGAAGGAACATGGATCCTTGAAAAGGGCCGGCGAAATCCGCATTAGAGATAGCTGTCTGTGGAAACAATGCAACACAATCAGAGAACCATAGAATCCCTACAATGCAGAAGGAGGCCATTTGACCCACTGAGTCTGCACCAACCCAGAGCAGCTCGATGGCACAGTGGTTAGCACTGCAGCCTCACGGCACTGATGTCCCAGGTTCAATCCCGGCTCTGGGTCACTGTCCATGTGGAGTTTGCTCATTCTCCCCGTGTTTGTGTGGGTTTCGCCCCCACAACCCAAAGATGTGCAGAGTAGGTGGATTTGTCATACTAAATTGCCCCTTAATTGGAAAAAATGAGTTGGGCACTCTATATTTATTTTTTAAAAATAATCTGCACCGACCCTTTGAAAGAGCACCCTACCCAAGCCCAATCCTCCACCCTATCTCTGTAACCCCACCTAGGGACAATTTATAATCATAGAATCATAGAATTGTTACAGTGAAGAAGAAAGCCATTTGGCCCATCGAGTCTGCACAAGCCTTTGGAAAGAACCCTACACCTTCGCCTTTTCCTCGTAACCCAGTAACATCACCTAACCTTTTGGACACGAAGGGGTAATTTAGCACGGCCAATCCACCTAACTTGCACATCTTTGGACTGTAGGAGAAAACGGGAGCACCTGGAGAGAACCCATGCAGAGACGGGGAGAATGTACAAACTCCGCACAGACAGTGGCCAGAGGTCAGAATTGAACCTGCCGTATTCTGTGGAGAAGTCGCGACTCACTGAGAGCACATCTGTAGAACATAGAACAGATAACATTACAGCGCAGTACAGGCCCTTCGGCCCACGATGTTGCGCCGTCCTGTGAAACCCCTCTAAAGTCCCTCTACACTATTCCCTTATCGTCCATATGCCTATCCAATGACCATTTGAATGCGTTTAGTATTTCTGCTTATTTCTGTACATGCCCAGGCTCCAGAGATTTCTGTCAGCTTCAGTGGAATAATGATAATGAATGCAGACACTTTTGTTGCAATTGCCACAGCAAGTTCTCTGCGCAAACCGCAGCTTGTTTTACGGTGGCGCAGGCAGCCATCATTAGCTGGCAGTGGGATCTTCTTGTTCCACTGTTGTCACCAAGATTTTCCATTGAATGCACCCCTCGGAGCTGGAAACCCACGGTGGTGGTGCCCCATTGGCGGGACAAGAAGATCTCACCAGTGTGAACAACCAGAAAGTTCACGCCAATATTTGAGATGCACTTATATTCACAATGATTTTGCAATTCTTAGGACTCAAGGACTGACATCAGCCATTGAGCTTCTAATTTAATACTAATATCTCCAAAATCAAGCATGACAATATTCAATATGATTATGTTAATATCTGGCATCATTATTCACTCATATTTAAAATAATTTCATCAAAAAATTATAAAAACGCAACTATTCTAGGCAAAGTTTTAATATGTCTGTGTGGAGTTTGCACGTTCTCCCCGTGTCTGCATGGATTTCCTCTGGGTGCTCTAGCTTCCTCCCACAGTCCAAAGATGTGCAAGTTATGTTGTTTGGTCATGCTAAGTTGACCCTTAGTGTTCAAAACGTTAGGTGGGGTGACTGGATTATGCTGATAGGGTGGGGGGCATGTGCCTAAGTGGGGTGCTCTTTCAGAGGGTCAATGCAGACTCGATGGATTGAATGGCCTTCTTCTGTACTGTACCGATTTTTTGATTCTCCTATGATTCTGTCTGGTGCTCGTCTGAGTTCCTGAGGCACTTTTTTCTGGTATTTTTAGATGTAATGTGGCACCACATTAATACATTATTTGCTTTTACCCCTTAAAACGTGTGTTTAAACCCCCATAATCAATGATGGACAGAGAGTTGACCATGGCCTCAATTATTAAAATTATTCTCCCTTTTGCTCAACTTCCCCCTCTGCCCACACCTGCCACTCCTCCAGCTGCTTCAACCTCTTCCATTCTGACATCGCTTTCCGAATTCTGACTTCCTCCAACACTGGCCTCTTCAAATCCCATCCCTCTCTTCTTTACCCCACATGGTGACTTTCTTGAGCTATCATCATTGAATCATAGAATCCCTACAGTGCAGAAGAATGCCATTCAGCCCACCGAGTCTACACCAACCCTCCAAAAGAGCAGCCTACCTAGGCCCACTCTCCCGCCCTGTCGCTGAAACCTAATGACCCCACCTAATCTTTGGACAATAAGAGACAATTTAGAATGGCTAATCCATCTAACCTGCACATCTTTGGACTGTGGTCGGAAACCGGAGCACCCGGAGGAAACCCATGGGGACACGGGGAAAATGTGCAAACTCCACACAGACAATCAACCGACGTTGGAATTGAACCTGGGTCTCTGGCTCTGTGAAGCAGCAGTGCTAACCACTGAGCGACCATGCCGCGTGCCCATTAAGATGGATGTAGCTATCTATATCCTAGCTTTGGAATTCCCTTCCTTGTTGCTCTCTTTATCTCTCTCTTCATGTTTAAGACACTTCTTATATCTGACCTCTGATCCAGTTTTTGTCACCTGTTCTAACGTCTCCTTCTTCAGTTTTGTGTAAGTATTTACCACTCCTAGTGCTTCGGGGTGTTTAACAAATTTGAAAGCATTACGTGAATGTAAGTTGTTATGCTAATGTGATGTTAAATATCAGCAAGATGTTAAATATTATTATTTAGTGTCGCTACTGAAATCAGCTGGATACATACCAAGTGATAATGTAAGTCGTTGATTTCTGTAACATGATTGATCTCTACTGTCTCTCATACAGACCATTAGAGGGTGTGTGCAGCACTGCTTTGTATTTTATTGTATTGTACATCCCTGACCTCTGGTTCAAAGGTCACTAAAGTTGTCATTTGATACAAATCCATTGACAATTATTGTCTATGTAGAACACCAGATGAAAACTGCAACTTGTACTCTTCAAATAATATTGCTCTTAAAAATAATGCAGTTCCCAAAAAGGACTAGCTAATTGGAATCCAGAGAATGGTCACATGCAGGGCACCAGATTGCTAATTATTAAGTTATGGTTGAGACTGAAATATTAGTAAATATTTTTCAAGATTAGAAATACCTACAGACATAGTTAGAATATTTCCTTTCATCCTGACCATCCCAGATAAGTATTTATGTAACAGGACCTCTGAGGTAAGAAAATGTGGTTTATTTTTAAAGGCCGATTCCCCATTCTAATGCACTCAGTGGGAAATTTAACTTATAGCAAGCACATCTTGGGACTCAGAGGTATGAGCTCATGACTTTCAGCCATTCATTTAAATGGACTGCAAGTCAGTGACCGCTCACCCACAGTTCCCCACAGTGCACTTACCAGGATTGTTGGATCATGGAATCATCCCTTCAGTGCTTACAGAGCTTTGTGAATATGCAAAATAACAAATTGCACTAAATTGAATTCCATAAAGCAGAAGTTTCCATCAATTATCTGCAACCATATACAAGTCACATATCAGTGATTTCAATTACATTTACAAAATCTGACTTTAGCCTAACTGAAATGGAGAAGATATGAAACGTTGTGAAGGATCTGAACGACATATGTGTTATAGACCAGACAAACCAAATGAACCTCCATGATATTAATGGATGTTCTTCTTGACTCCACAATAAAACCGTGAGCCACTGCCAGCCACCACTCCCTATTCCCCGATTTCTCTGCGAAGCTCTCGCCTCGTGTCGATAACTCTAGTCTCATATTGTGGGGCGCATTCCCATTGAAATGGCCTAACAAGTCACATGCTTGTATAAAATTGCTGGTGCAGTTGTTCATTTTGATTGTTTTGCCAGTATTGGTGGGGGTTCTGATATTGACTTTGGCCCTTGAGACCTCGTCAGTGAATAATTGGACCTGAATGATGCTTTCTGTCCTCTTGTTCTTGAATTGTTTTGCGGTGGTGTCTTAATCATGGTTTATTTGCACTTGCATACTTTTATATTCCTAATATTTAACATTTATTTATTTATTTTTTGATAAATTTAGAATACCCAATTATTATTTTTCCAATTAAGGGGTATTTAGCGTGTCCAATCCACCTACCCTGCACATCTTTTGGGTTGTCGGGGTGAAGCCCACGCAGACATGGGGAAACTGTGCAAACTACACAGGGACCATGACCCAGGGCCACGATTCAAACCCGGGTCCTCGGCACAGCAGCCCCAGTGCTAACCATATTTAACATTTTTGATTTTTCTGTTATATAATTATATTTTAAACACTGAATGAAATGTTGCAAAACAGAAATGCAGCAGGGAAATAAAATCTGTGCTAAATCCATAGGGTTTGCACTCATTTTATCATTCATAGGTTGAAAGAAATTGCCTATTTTTAAACCATTGGAGGAACGAAAGCTGACATTTGAAAGTTTTATCCACACTTTAGTTCATTTATAATTGATATACAATCTGCAATTCACTCGTGATTCAGAGCTTTTGACAATTTGATAGATGGAACGAAGTGTAAACTGGCATTTAGCAACCAGTGCAAAATGTCACCCAGAGGATAGGGAATTATGCCAACAGATGTACAGGTTGCATTATTCCTTCATGACTTTGTTGTAGAAAAAGTATGGGCTGGATTCACCATTCCTGCGTCTAAGTGCTGACGCCGACGGGGGATCCATGGTGTTTCACACAGAAAAACTGGTATGAAACCCACACCGATGCTGTTACCATTGAGGGGCTAGCACCATCGCCACGTGAAAAACCCGTGGAAGTTCGGAAAACGGTTGGAGAATCGCTGGATCAGTGCTGGACATGCACAGGGCTGACAAGCTGCAGCGTAAGCCTACAGCCCTCATACATGCACCGATCATGCCAGAAAAGATGGCACCGGCTATGCTGGACTGCGCACCCGCCCACTCTGATCACACAGACCACCTCCTGGCCACCCCCCACCACCTCCCAGCCCTGGCAAAAGCCCCCCAGCCAGCAGCGTGGATTTTGGCCATGTGTGGCGGTGCTGGACAACGTCTGCACACCCTCTTTCCGTCTTCGCAGCCGCCACACCAGACCCCTAACCACTGAGACCACACGTGGCCCGCGACGTTGGGAAGGCGGCCCATCGGAGGTGGAGCATCGCGGGTGGGCCCGCTATTGATATTTCAACAGGGTCGCGACTGCGTGTGGAGTGTGTCTCGATAATGCCAATTTGGAGATGGCGGAGAATGTAGAAAATTACAGCGCAGTATCGGCCCTTCGGCCCTCGATGTTGCGCCGACCTGTGAAACCCCTCTAAAGCCCATCTACACTATTCCCTTATCATCCATATGTCTATCCAACAACCATTTGAATGCCCTTAGTGTTGGCGAGTCCACTATTGTTGGAGGCAGGGCATTCCACGCCCTTACTACTCTCTGAGTAAAGAACCTACCTCTGACATCTGTCCTATATCTATCTCCCCTCAATTTACAGCTATGTCCCCTCGTGCTAGACATCACCATCCGAGGAAAAAGGCTCTCACAGTCCACACTATCTAATCCTCTGATCATCTTGTATGCCTCAATTAAGTCACCTCTTAACCTTCTTCTCTCTAACGAAAACAGCCTCAAGTCCCTCAGCCTTTCCTCATAAGATCGTCCCTCCATACCAGGCAACATTCTGGTAAATCTCCTCTGCACTCTTTCCAATGCTTCCACATCCTTCCTATAATGCGACGACCAGAATTGCACGCAATACTCCAAATGCGGCCGCACCAGAGTTTTGTACAGCTGCAACATGACCTCATGGCTCCGAAACTCAATCCCTCTCCCAATAAAAGCAAACACACTATACGCCTTCTTAACAACCCTCTCAACCTGGGTGGCAACTTTCAGGGATCTATGTACATGGACACCGAGATCTCCCTGCTCATCCACACTACCAAGAATCTTACCATTAGCCCAGTACTCTGTCTTCCTGTTATTCCTTCCAAAATGAATCACCTCACACTTTTCTGCATTAAACTCCATTTGCCACCTCTCAGCCCAGCTCTGCAGCTTATCTATGTACCTCTGTAACTTGTAACATCCTTCCGCACTGTCCACAACTCCACTGACTTTCGTGTCATCTGCAAATTTACTCACCCATCCTTCTACGCCCTCCTCCAGGTCATTTATAAAAATGACAAACAGCAGTGGCCCCAAAATAGATCCTTGTGGTACACCATTAGTAATTGGACTATAGTCTGAACATTTCCCCTCAACCACCACCCTCTGTCTTCTTACAGCTAGCCAATTTCTGATCCAAACTGCTAAATCACCTTGAATCCCATGCCTCCGTATTTTCTGCAATAGCCTACCATGGGGAACCTTATCAAACACTTCACTGAAATCCATATACACCACATCAACTGCTTTACCCTCATCCACCTGTTTGGTCACCTTCTCCAAGAACTCAATAAGGTTTGTGAGGCACGACCTACCCTTCATTGTAGCCACCGAAGTTGGCCATTCCCTGAATACAAAATGGAGGAACGCAAAGCATATAGGATAAAATGGACAATGTTTGCAGCACCAGCAGGCTGCACCTAGCAGGTGTGGATTCTGTCTGCTAAGAAAGCAGACAGCACCGAAACGAACATTCCGCATACTAATGAGGCAATCTCCGGGATAGTTTGCATGTTAATGGAACGATTCCAGAGACAATGGACACAAATGGGGAAGTAACTGCAACATTGTAAAGGATACCAGACACTCAGGCACCAGCAGGGTTCGAAAACAAAGAGCCTGAAAGCCCGCCCAGTAGCTAAGGAACAGCCTCAGTATTGGGGGGATTCAAACATATCGATTGGGAAGAGACCCAATCGATTCCAAGCAGGTAAGGGAGTCCGCCCAAAGGGGCGCGGATCCCTGGGACCTATAAAAGACAGGTCCCACACATGGTTCAGTCTTCTTGTCCAGCCCTCCTCTCTCCTTGACCAGCACTCCTCCGTGGACCAACACCTCGACCGGCTTTTGCCAAGAAGACCCTGAAGGAGAGAGAGAGAGGTTCGGACAGCAGCCGCCAGCAAGTAAGTGTCTCACAACGATCGCTACCAGAGATAGACACTCCTGACCCCTTTTGACTTATACCAACCTGAAGTCTGCAGACCAGAGCAGAGCAAGAGGCCTTGTTCCCTGACCCGGCAGTTCCTTCGAGATAAGTATTAGCTTATTTAGCGGTAGGAATAGTTTAACCCTTTTAGCATGTGCATGGGTAGTTATTATAATTGTATTATAATAAACTCAGTTGTTTGAACTTACTAATTGGTGTATGGTTTTATTGCTTTGAACTTCACCTTGAACCTGTGGCGGTATCTTAATGATACCTGACAACTCCAGAGCTAAGTAACGAAACAGAGCCAAATTGAGTGTTAAGCACACTCACTCAGAACGAGCAACATTTAGTGGCGACATCCTAGACGTGACTCGATTAGAAGTGGCCCCCCACTCCCAGAGAACACAGAAATTTGAATTTGAAATCCAATTGGGAAAAGGAAAAAACCACAAGTGTTCAAGGTGTTCAAATCAATAGTCATAATTCGGAAGTGTGTTTTTGCATGCGTAACTAACAGGGTTGTAAGGTTAAACTGAGAGATTTTTGTTGCATCAAACTGTCAGGAGTTTTATAATTGGAACATAGCGAAAGCCGTACCCGTATTTTAAAGCATTACCTTATTATCCCTCGTTCCAAATTAATGAAAGCATAGAGAAAGAGAAAATGGCCATACAGGCAATGGAACGCCTCATGAACCCAGAGCAGTTCGTGGTCGCAGCGACCAACAGTAGCAGAGTAGGCCAGTGTCCCGTATGGGAGCTGGAACTCAGGAAGTACCTCAAAGGGAAAGTATGGCCCCTTTGGAGTGAGTTTTGTTTGAATGAGGAGACAGGTCCCGGGAGTATAGGACATACTTGGTGGGAGAACCTTTTTCAAATTCACAAAAAGAATATAGGGAAAGCACGCAAGCCGATGGCAATTGTGTCCTGCTTGGCACAATTGCGAGGCACAGAGGAGGTCGTTCGGACGCTCCGCAAAGAATTAGAAGAGAGGGATAGGATGAGTAAAGTGGATGTCAGGGACATCGAAAAAGAAAACCTAGGTTTGAGACAAAGACTGGCAGAGAAGGATAGAGAGGTGGATGATGCCAAGAGGGCACGTCAGTCTTGTCTAGCCCATCTGAGCAGTTCCCAAACCCAGTATGAGAAAGCCTATCAGGATGTGCAGCGAGCAGTTCTGATCAGGGAAAATTCAGAGAAGCAGGTAGAGGCACTGCAAAGGCAATGCTCTGACCTAAAGACAGCTTTAAGAGCACTCCATGCTGCCACCACTGAGCAAAGGCAAAGCACAGTGGATCACGCGAAGTGTAGAAAGCAGATTGCGCAGCTGCAATCTCTGCTTTCTGTACAGAATGGGTTCCAAAACACCTTTGGAACACAGTTAGATGAGGAAAGTGCCCCAGATTGGCAAGAATTAAGCGAGACGGCGCAGTGCTATGTTCAGGGAACATGTGCGCCAGCAGGGCAACAGAAAAGGAAAGCGCCCCAACCCCCCACAGATCAGATAGCACCCGCACCTATGAACCCAGTCACCACCCAAAGAAAGGCAACCACAGAAGGCGCACCCGAGGTCACATACACCACCCCCTCAACTGTAACACAACTCAGGGACGCGTGTGAGAAAATCACCCCGTTCCTCCCCACTGCAGACCCCCACCAATTTTTCGCAAAAGTTAAGCAACAGGCAACCATGTACGGCCTGGATGAGCGAGAGCAAGTGAAGCTCACAGTTTTGAGTTTAGACTCATCGGTTGTAGCAGCCCTCCCCGACCCACAGAGCATTGGAGGAGGCACACTAGAGGAGATGCATACATCCATTTTAGACGCGATAGGGTACAACAGAGGAGACCCAGTCGAAGGCCTAAATAAGTGTCGGCAGAAGAGGACAGAGCATCCCACAGTATTCTCAGGAAGGCTGTGGATTCATTTCACTGCCGTTTTTGGTGATTTAGACCGCGCACATTTAACCTGAGATACTATGGTTAAATGGACCCGCACCATAATCTCCCATGCCACAGATGCAGGACAGAATGTCTGCAGCAGTTATGACCCCTCAGAAGAGGCCCATAATGAAAAATGGGTTTTGAAAAGATTGTCCTGCGCTTGGGAACAATCCATCCAAGGCAAGATTAAAGTAAAGACCCCAGAAGAAGCTCAGGCTGCAGCAGATATACAGGCAGTAAGAGCGCACCAAAACCCCGCATGGGTAAACGAAGGAAAGAACAGCCCCCCCAGAAATCGCAGGAATGTTACAACTGCGGACAGTTAGGGCATTTTTCTAGGGAATGTAACGGCCCACCGAAATCTCAGAGAGGCCAGCAGACAGGCACTCTGACCAGGAGCAAAGCTAAGCCTATCCATAGTATAGAGACGCAGTCAGGACAGACCAATGTGGACGGAACAGACTGACGGTGTTCGGGCTCCCCCATTTGGGTCTGTGACACCCGCTGGGACCGATCCAGAAGGCCGGTGGTCACAGCAAAGATTAGAGGGAAGCCCATAGAATTACTTTGGGACACAGGAGGGTCCCGCACTGCCATTAATTCCTCCACTACAGCACATGCAGACACGTGGCCCACCACATCCACAATTACACTCAGCGGATTTACAGGTCATTCACAGCAGGGACACATTACAGCCTCTGTATCAATTCAGCTAGGGAACATCTCTACCGGACACCCCATTGTTTTAGTTAATCTGCCCCGCACAGCAGAACACATACTGGGTATTGATTTCATGAATGCCCACAGCCTGTCGTTCGATCCAGTCAATCAGTGTGTCTGGAGAATGGCAAAATCTGACAGAGCACCCGCAACTCTCACAGTAGGAGAGTATGCAAACAGGATTAGCGCAGTAGGCGACTATTGTTTCGACCCGACCACGCTTAGCACGGACAAACACGTTAGGGCAGTTTTAAACCGACACAGGACAGCATTTGCCAGTCACCGGCACGACTGCGGCAGAATGACTGGACAAATTCAAGTTACTGGACCTGACCCGAGACCACAGCGACAGTACCGATTTCCCCTAGAAGCAGAGGGAGAAATTGGAAAAGTTATAGGGAGCTTATTAGAGCAGGGTGTACTTAGGACAGTAGCCTCAACTAATAATGCACCTATTTGGCCAGTGAGGAAGCCCGACGGATCATGGCATCTGACCATTGATTATCGGGAACTCAACAAAGTAACCCCAGCAGTAGCCCCTACGGTAGCAACAAGTCCAGAGACCATGCTCAGACAGGGACTCCACTCCAAATATTTCACGGTATTGGATATTAGCAACGGCTTCTGGTCAATCCCATTGGCAAAAGCGTGCCAGTACAAATTTGCCTTCACATTTAAAGGACAGCAGTATACGTGGACATGCCTCCCACAAGGATTCCACAATTCCCCCTCCATTTTCCACCGACAGCTGGCAAATGGACTAGCAAAATGTTCCTGACCCGAATGTCTGGTACAGTATGTGGACGACCTATTGCTGCAGACAGACACCAAGACAGAGCACATCACGCTTCTGTCCAAACTCCTGGAAATTGGATGTAAAGTTAACCCCAGAAAGGCCCAAATATTGGAGAATCAAGTGATGTATTTGGGTACAGTCATCACGCACGGCAAAAGTGAGATCGAGTTCAAAAGAATTGAATCGATTGTCAAATTGCCCCTTCCCCAGAATGTTTCAGCCCTCCGGTCATTTTTAGGACTGGTTGGGTATTGTCGGAACCATATCGATGGTTTTGCGACAAAGGCAGCCCCACTTTCAGACCTCCTTTAGAAAGGAGCCCCTTGGGAATGGCTTCCGCAGCATACAGAGGCTGTGGAAGAGTTAAAGAAAGCCCTCAGCGCAGCACCCGCGCTACAAGTTCCAAACCAGTTCTCCCCCTATGCAATAGAGGTAGCTAGCACCGATCTGACCCTCTCAGCCGTGCTCCTTCAGGAACGGCACAAGCAGCTACGACCAGTGGCTTATGCCTCACGACTTTTAGACCCCGTAGAACAAGGATTTTCAGCCTGCGAGAGGCACCTACTAGCAGTATTTTGGGCAGTTCAGTACTTCTCGTACATTACCGGACTCAATCACATCTCCATTTTGACCGAGCACACCACCACACAGTTACTTTTAGACGGTCGACTGAAGGACGGTTCAGTGAGCCAGATAAGAGCAGCTAGGTGGACACTACTGTTACAAGGACGGGACATAACAGTTAAACGGACCAAGACACACACATTTTTAGCGGACAACCTACAATATCCAAGACAACCCCATAAATGCGAGATAGTAGCCCCCCTACACAACACAGGACCCTTCATTGCCAAGACACCCCCCAGGAAGATAGGAAATTCAAACCAGAGCCTCCAGCACATAGACACGTGTGCCCCCTGAAAGATATATGTGGACGGTTCATCCACAGTTTTATATGGAGAACGCATCACTGGATGCGGGATCTATGTGGAGGATGCGCAGGGTCGCGTACTAGAAGAGATTGCATTTAAATTACCCGGTCACTTAGGCGCGCAGGCAGCAGAGCTCGCGGCCATCGCATATATAGTGGACCACCCAGATTCATTTCCCAGCCCAGCAGACATATATTCAGACAGTCTATATGTCTGCAACAGTTTAACAGACTTTCTACCCCTGTGGAGGACAAGAGGTTTTGTCTCCGCAGACGGGAAGCCCCTTCCATCAGCCCCATTACTCCGCCATATCCTAGAGAAGGCAAAGGATAGGACGTATGGCATGATTAAAGTTAGAAGTCACCATAGGTCATCCCCCCCTGGAAATGTAAAAGCCGACGCACTGGCCAATGCAGGTTCCAGGCGAGGTCACTTTTGGACACCCCCAGCTAGCACACCAGCTAGCACCCCTGTGAGTGCAGATCAGGTCTCACAGACAGAAATCGAAGATTTAGTACAGGCACAGAAGCAGGACGAAAATCTCCGGGAGGTTTTTAAAGGAAACTTTGTAGCCCAGTACGATAGATTCAAACATGCTTTGACCACACATGAGGGTGTGATCATAAAAGATAAATTGTATGTGGTTCCTGAACAGGACAGGAATCAAATGATTGCCTTATTCCATGATAGTCATGGACACCAAGGATTCGACCCTACCACAACACACCTTAGACAACTCTGTTGGTGGCCCAACTTAAGACAAGATGTAACCCACTACATAGAGAATTGTTTAATTTGTGTGCAGAATAACCCGGAGAGGTATTCAAAGAAGGCACAACTCAGCCACACTCGCCCCGTTAATGGCCCCTGGACAAACCTCCAGATTGATTTTATATGTCCATTGCCCCCTTGCAGGAATGGCTATAAATATGTTCTGGTGGTCATAGATACCTTTACCAAATGGGTAGAGGCCTTCCCTTCACGCACCAACACAGCAAAGACAGCTGCAAAGATCCTGACCCACCACAACTTTACGAGATGGGGTCTCCCCAGAAGTATAGAATCAGATCAGGGATCTCATTTTACAGGACGGGTCATGAAGAACGTCCTGACCATATTCGGAATAAAACATAATTTTCACATTGCGTATCACCCCCAGTCAAGCGGGATAGTAGAACGCATGAATTGGACCCTAAAATCGACCCTGAGGAAGATGGTACAGGAGAACAATTTGACTTGGGATTCAGTGCTCCCATTCGCACTAATGTTCATACGAAATACTGTTTCATCAT